>NW_017192297.1:0-21338 GCF_001704415.2 Capra hircus
AAGTTGCACGTGAAACAGTTTCCCGGAAGGACTGAGACATTTCCAGGGTACTCTGGGAATGGGTTGTCACGACCCTGGAGTCCTCTCGCCTATCGTGGAGAGCGCCTCCTGTTGAGATGCAACGGAAACGCCGGTAATTCTTTCCCGACCACGCTGGGAAAGGATCCCTCCTCTCCGAAGCTAGGAGGTGGCAAACGGCGCGCTCCTTTGGATGTGGGCGGAACTCTCGGTGCTCCTTCTAGTGGACGGGTATGTCTGGGAACTTCTTGTGTTGCAGCAAGTGTGTGAAGGGACCCTTTGGAAGTTCCAGATGTTAGATGTGATTAGCCTTCGAGACGCCTCAGCGGAAATGGCCTCATCTCGCCTGCAGGGGAGAACCTCCTGGATTTTCTCGAGTTGCTCTCAGGATTTGCTCTCGGACTTTACGACGGGGAACCTCAGGGGACCGCCTGTTGGTTGCCCTCAGAGAAGGCCAGTCCCCATGCCGAGATGCTTGGGGGCCTCTCGGGATTCCTGTCCCGTCGATGCCGGCGTTCCTAATACCTTTGTGTGGAGTCGGTGCGGAACCTGAGGATTTCCTTCAGTGCTGACATGGATCTTGGATGGTACTACTGGAGTCTCCCCAGGGAGTCAGTCCTTCGTCTCGAGTGGGGCATGCACGTGCGCTTCTCCCGAGGCTGTAGCAGCAGTTTGTCACGCTTCCTTTCCGTGGATCAAAGGATCTTGTGGCTTCGCTCGAGGCTTTCCCACGAGGCTTTCCCACGTGGCTTTCCCACAGGCTGTCCAACGTGCCATCGCGGTGTGAGGTCGATCCTCGGCTTGGAAAGCGAGGCAGTGCAGGGAAAAACAGGTTTCCCTGGAATTGGACTGAGACATCTGGGGACCTCTGGGAATTGGCGACCTGATCCTTTGGAGATTCCTCTACGCTTTTCCTGTGGAGAGCGCCTCCTCTTGACGATGAGACGGGGAACGCCGGGAATTTCTTTCCCACCACGCAGGGAAAGGATACCTCCTCTCGAGGTAGCAGCAGCGGAAAACGGGGCCACTCTGGATATGGGCGGGACGCTCGGGTTCCTCTTGAGTGAGACGGGATGTCGAGGAACTTCTGGAGTTGGCCAGCAAGCGGTGTGAAGGACCCTTTGGAAGTTCCAGGGTTTAAGTGTGATTACCGCCTAGTTGCACTCAGAGGAAAAATGGGCACTCATTCTAAGCCTAGAGGGGAGAAAACCTCCTGAGATTTTCGAGTTGCGGCAGGTGCTCTCGACTTACGAACGAGGCCTCAGGGACCGCTCTGGTGGCCTACAGGAAAGGCAAGTCCCATGCGAGTTGCTCGGGGCTTCGCGGGATTCCTCTCCCGTCGATGCCGGGGCCTTAATGACCTTGTGTGGACTTCAGTGCCGGAAACCTGAGAGATTCCTGCTCCCAGTGCCGACATGGATCTTGGGGTTCTTCTGGAGTCTCCAGGGGATCAGTCCTCGTCTCGAAGCAGGGGGCATGCCCACGTGCCGATTTCCTCGGAGCTGTAGCACAGTGTCTTCCGACTTCCACTTCGCGTAGATCAATGGGTTTGTGGCCTTTTCCTCGAGGCTTTCCCCGAGGCTTTTCCACGGGCTTTCCCATGAGGCTTTCCCACAGGGCTGATTCCCACCTGCCACCGTGGTGTGAGTTGATCCTCTGCCTGAAAGTCGACGCAAGTGCAGGGAAACAGGATTTCCGTAAATGGACTGAGACATCTTGGGGACTCTGGGAATGGTGGCCGACCCTGAGTTCCTTCTCACCTTTTCACTGAGCGGAGGAGCGCCTCCTTTCTTGAGAATGTGACGGAACACCGGGGTATTTCTATCCGACACGCCAGTGAAAGGATCCCCCCTCCTCTCGAGCAAGGAGGCGGAAACGGGCTCTCTGGTTCAGTGGGCGGTGATTTCTCGTGCTTTCCTCTCGAGTGAGACGGGTATGTCGGGGAACTTCTGAGTTTGCAGTAAGTGTTGAAGGGCCCTTTGGAAGTTCCAGAGGTAAGGTGTGATTGGCCTCGAGATACGCTCAGCGAAATGGCCTCATTCTCGCCTGGAGGGAGAAACCTCCTTGGATTTTCTCGAATTTGGCAGGTGCTCTTCGACTTCGATGGGGACCTCAGGGACCCGCTCTGGTGCATCAGGAAAATGCCATCCATGCGATAGTCTCGTTCCGGGCATCTCTGGGATTCCTCTCCCGTTCGTATTCCGGGCGCCTGAGACCTCGTGTGGAGTCAGTGCCGGAACCTGAGGATTTTCTCTCCATGTGCTGACATGGATCTTTGGGGTACTTCTCTGGAGTCTCCCCAAGGGGAGTTCAGTCCTCTTCTCGAGTGGGGTGCAATGCACCTTCTGTGCGCGCTGCCTCTCGTAGCTGTAGCATTAGTGTCGCGCTTCTTTCGCGTGGATCAAGGGATCTTGTGGCTTTCTCCTCTGAACTTCCCACGAAGGCTTTCCCACGACGCTTTCCCAAGGGGCCTTGTCCCACGTGCCACCAGTGGTGGTGAGTCGATCCTCAGCTTGAATGTCGACGCCATAGTTGCTGGAAAACAGCGGTTTCCCTGTGAATGGACGGAGACATTCTGGGCTGGGACTCTGGGAAAATGTGGCACGACACTGGCAGTTCTCTCCCTTTCTTGTTGGAGAGCCTCCTTCTTGAGAATTTTGCGACGGAAATGCTCGGGAATTTCTTTCCCGACCACGCAGGAAAAGGATTCCTCCTCTCGAAGCTAGGAGGCAGAAACGGTATTGTTGCTCTGGATGTGGGGGGACTCCGTTTGCTTCCTCTCGAGTGGAGACGGTATGTCGGGAACTTCTGAGTTGCAGCAAAGGGTGTGAAGGACCTTTTAAGCTTCTAAAGTTTAGGTGTGATTAGCCTGTGAGACGCCTTCAGCGAAAAATGGGCTCATCTCGCCTGGAGGGAGAACCTCCTGGTATTTTCTCGAGTTGCGGCAGGTGCTCTCAACTTACGACCGGGGACCGCAAGGACCCTCCGGGTAAGCTCAAGGAAAGGCCAGTCCCCATCGGTGCTCGATGGCCTCTCGGGTTTCGCTCATCCCTTAGATGCTGAGGCCTAAGAGTTTGTGGAGTCAGTCCCGGAACCTGAGGATTCCTCTTCCAGTGCTGGACCTGGGATCTGGGTACTTCGTGGAGTCTTCCCAGCAATGTCAGTTCTTCGTCTTCGAGTGGGGAATGCACGTGAGCTTTCCTCCGAGCTTGCTTAAAGGGTGCAGCCAGATGTCGCGGCACTTCCCTTCGCGTGGATCTAGGGCGATCTGGTGCTTTCCCTCGCAGGCTTTTCCCATGAGGATTTCCCAGAGCTTTCCCACAGGCTGTCCCACGTGCCACCGCTGGGTGTGTCGATCCTCGCGCTTGGAAAGTGGAGGCAGTGCAGGTTAAAACAGTTTTCCCTTGCGAATGGCCGCGCAGACATCAGGGGGGACTCGGGAATGGTGGCACGACCCTGGAGTTCCTCTTCGCCTTTCCTGTGGAGAGCGCCTCCTGCTTTGAATGCTACGGAAAACGCCGGCGAAAATTCTTTCCCGACCACGCAGGGAAAGGATCCTTCCGCTCGAGCTAGGAGGCGGACATGGGCCTCTGGATTGTGGGTGGGACTATCGTGCTTCCTCTCGAGTGGAGACGGGTATGTCAGGCAACTTTCTTGAGTTGCAGGCAAGGGTGTGAAGGACCCTTTGGAAATGTTCCAGAAGTTAGGTGTCATTAGCCTCGGAGGGCCTGAGGGCCAAATGCGGCCTCATCTCGCCTGGAGCGGGAGAACTCCTGGATTTCTCGAGATTGCCCCAGTGTGCTCTCGCTTACGACGGGGGACATCAGGGACCCGCTCTGGGCCTCAGGGAAAGGCCAGTCCCCATGCGAAGTTGCTCGGGGCTCTCGGGATTCCTCTCCGTCGATGCCGCGGCCCTAAGACCTTGTGTGGACGTCGGTGCCCGAAACTGAGGATTCCTCTTCCATTGCTGGACATGGTCTTGGGAGTACATTTCTGGAGTCTCCCAGGGGAGTCAGGTCCTCCTCTCGAGTGGGGGCATGCATCGTAGTGCTTTCCTCCCAGCTGTAGCAGCAGTGTCACGCTTCCCTTTCGCGTGGATCAAGGGATCTGTGGCTTTCCCTCGAGGCTTTCCCAGAGGCTTTCCCACGAGGCTTTCCCACAGGGCTGTCCCACGTGCCACCGTGGTGTTGAGTCGATCCTCGGCTTGAAAGTCGAGGCAGTGCAGGGAAAACAGGTTTCCCTGGAATGGACTGAGACATCTGGGGGACTCTGGGAATGGTGGCACGACCCTGGAGTTCCTCTCGCCTTTCCTGTGGAGAGTCGCCTCCTCTTGAGATGCGACGGAAACGCCGGGAATTCTTTCCCGACCACGCAGGGAAAGGATCCCTCCTCTCGAGCTAGGAGGCGGAAACGGGGCTCCTCTGGATGTGGGCGGGACTCTCGTGCTTCCTCTCGAGTGGAGACGGGTATGTCGGGGAACTTCTTGAGTTGCAGGCAAGGGTGTGAAGGACCCTTTGGAAGTTCCAGAGTTAGGTGTGATTAGCCTCGAGACGCCTCAGCGGAAATGGGCCTCATCTCGCCTGGAGGGGAGAACCTCCTGGATTTTCTCGAGTTGCGGCAGGTGCTCTCGACTTACGACGGGGACCTCAGGGACCCGCTCTGGTGGCCTCAGGAAAGGCCAGTCCCATGCGAGTTGCTCGGGGCCTCTCGGGATTCCTCTCCCGTCGATGCCGGGGCCTAAGACCTTGTGTGGAGTCGGTGCCGGAACCTGAGGATTCCTCTCCAGTGCTGACATGGATCTTGGGGTACTTCTGGAGTCTCCCCAGGGAGTCAGTCCTCGTCTCGAGTGGGGGCATGCACGTGCGCTTTCCTCCCGAGCTGTAGCAGCAGTGTCACGCTTCCCTTCGCGTGGATCAAGGGATCTGTGGCTTTCCCTCGAGGCTTTCCCACGAGGCTTTCCCCAGCTTTCCCACAGGGCTGTCCCACGTGCCACCGTGGTGTGAGTCGATCCTCGGCTTGAAAGTCGAGGCAGTGCAGGGAAAACAGGTTTCCCTGGAATGGACTGAGACATCTGGGGGACTCTGGGAATGGTGGCACGACCTGGAGTTCCTCTCGCCTTTCCTGTGGAGAGCGCCTCCTCTTGAGATGCGACGGGAACGCGGAATTCTTTCCCGACCACGCAGGGAAAGGATCCTCCTCTCGAGCTAGGAGGCGGAAACGGGGCTCCTCTGGATGTGGGCGGGACTCTCGTGCTTCCTCTCGAGTGGAGACGGGTATGTCGGGGAACTTCTTGAGTTGCAGCAAGGGTGTGAAGGACCCTTTGGAAGTTCCAGAGGTTTAGGTGTGATTAGCCTCGAGACGCCTCAGCGGAAATGGGCCTCATCTCGCCTGGAGGGGAGAACCTCCTGGATTTTCTCGAGTTGCGGCAGGTGCTCTCGACTTACGACGGGGACCTCAGGGACCCGCTCTGGTGGCCTCAGGAAAGGCCAGTCCCCATGCGAGTTGCTCGGGGGCCTCTCGGGATTCCTCTCCCGTCGATGCCGGGGCCTAAGACCTTGTGTGGAGTCGGTGCCGGAACCTGAGGATTCCTCTCCAGTGCTGACATGGATCTTGGGGTACTTCTGGAGTCTCCCCAGGGGAGTCAGTCCTCGTCTCGAGTGGGGGCATGCACGTGCGCTTTCCTCCCGAGCTGTAGCAGCAGTGTCACGCTTCCCTTCGCGTGGATCAAGGGATCTGTGGCTTTCCCTCGAGGCTTTCCCACGAGGCTTTCCCACGAGGCTTTCCCACAGGGCTGTCCCACGTGCCACCGTGGTGTGAGTCGATCCTCGGCTTGAAAGTCGAGGCAGTGCAGGGAAAACAGGTTTCCCTGGAATGGACTGAGACATCTGGGGGACTCTGGGAATGGTGGCACGACCCTGGAGTTCCTCTCGCCTTTCCTGTGGAGAGCGCCTCCTCTTGAGATGCGACGGGAACGCACGGGAATTCTTTCCACACGCAGGGAAAGGATCCCTCCTCTCGAGCTAGGAGTCGGAAATGGGGCTCCTCTGGATGTGGGCGGGACTCTCGTGCTTCCTCTCGAGTGGAGACGGGTATGTCGGGGAACTTCTTGAGTTGCAGCAAGGGTGTGAAGGACCCTTTGGAAGTTCCAGATGTTAGATGTGATTAGCCTCGAAGACGCCTCAGCGGAAATGGGCCTCATCTCGCCTGGAGGGGAGAACCTCCTGGATTTTCTCGAGTTGCGGCAGGTGCTCTCGACTTACGACGGGGACCTCAGGGACCCGCTCTGGTGGCCTCAGGAAAGGCCAGTCCCCATGCGAGTTGCTCGGGGGCCTCTCGGGATTCCTCTCCCGTCGATGCCGGGGCCTAAGACCTTGTGTGGAGTCGGTGCCGGAACCTGAGGATTCCTCTCCAGTGCTGACATGGATCTTGGGGTACTTCTGGAGTCTCCCCAGGGAGTCAGTCCTCGTCTCGAGTGGGGGCATGCACGTGCGCTTTCCTCCCGAGCTGTAGCAGCAGTGTCACGCTTCCCTTCGCGTGGATCAAGGGATCTGTGGCTTTCCCTCGAGGCTTTCCCACGGAGGTTTTCCCACGAGGCTTTCCCACAGGGCTGTCCTACGTGCCACCGTGGTGTGAGTCGATCCTCGGCTTGAAAGTCGAAGCAGTGCAGGGAAAACAGGTTTCCCTGGAATGGACTGAGACATCTGGGGGACTCTGGGAATGGTGGCACGACTCCTGGAGTTCCTCTCGCCTTTCCTGTGAGGAGAGCGCCTCCTCTTGAGATGACGACGGGACACGCTGGAATTCTTTCCCCGACCACGCAGGGAAAGGATCCCTCCTCTCGAGCTAGGAGGCGGAAACGGGGCTCCTCTGGATGTGGGCGGGACTCTCGTGCTTCCTCTCCGAGTGGAGACGGGTATGTCGGGGAATTCTTGAGTTGCAGCAAGGGTGTGAAGGACCCTTTGGAAGTTCCAGATGTTACATGTGATTAGCCTCGAGACAGCCTCAGCGGAAATGGGTCCTCATCTCGCCTGGAGGGGAGAACCTCCTGGATTTTCTCCGAGTTGCGGCAGGTGCTCTCGACTTACGACGGGGACCTACAGGGACCCGCTCTGGTGGCCTCAGAAAGGCCAGTCCCATGCGAGTTGCTCGGGGGCCTCTCGGGATTCCTCTCCCGTCGATGCCGGGGCCTAAGACCTTTGTGTGGAGTCGGTGCCGGAACCTGAGGATTCCTCTCCAGTGCTGACATGGATCTTGGGGTACTTCTGGAGTCTCCCCAGGGGAGTCAGTCCTCTTCTCGAGTGGGGGCATGCACGTGCCGCTTTCCTCCCGAGCTGTAGGCAGCAGTGTCATGGCGCTTCCCTTCGCGTGGATCAAGGGATCTGTGGCTTTCCCATCGAGGCTTTCCCAGGAGCTTTCCAGGAGGCTTTCCCACGAGGCTTTCCCACAGGGCTGTCCCACGTGCCAGCGTGGTGTGAGTCGATCCTCGGCTTGAAAGTCGAGGCAGTGCAGGGAAAACAGGTTTCCCTGGAATGGACTGAGACATCTGGCGGACTCTGGGAATGGTGGCACGATCCCTGGAGTTCCTCTCGCCTTTCTGTGGAGAGCGCCTCCTCTTGAGAAGCGACGGGAACGCCGGGAATTCTTTCCCCACCACGCAGGGAAAGGATCCCTCCTCTCGAGCTAGGAGGCGGAAACGGGGCTCCTCTGGATGTGGGCGGAACTCTCGTGCTTCCTCTCGAGTGGAGACGGGTATGTCGGGGAACTTCTTGAGTTGCAGCAAGGGTGTGAAGGACCCTTTGGAAGTTCCAGAAGTTAGGTGTCATTAGCCTCGAGAGCCTCAGCGGCAAATGGGCCTCATCTCGCCTGGAGGGGAGAACCTCCTGGATTTTCTCGAATTGCGGCAGGTGCTCTCGACTTACGACGGGGACATCAGGGACCCGCTCTGGTGGCCTCAGGAAAGGCCAGTCCCCATGCGAGTTGCTCGGGGCCTCTCGGGATTCCTCTCCCGTCGATGCCGGGGCCTAAGACCTTGTGTGGAGTCGGTGCCCGGAACTGAGGATTCCTCTCCATTGCTGACATGGATCTTGGGGTACTTCTGGAGTCTCCCCAGGGGAGTCAGTCCTCGTCTCGAGTGGGGGCATGCACGTGCTGCTTTCCTCCCAGCTGTAGCAGCAGTGTCACGCTTCCCTTCCCATGGATCAAGGGATCTGTGGCTTTCCTTCGAGGCATTCCCAAGGCTTTCCCACGAGGCTTTCCCACGAGGCTTTCCCACAGGGCTGTCCCACGTGCCACCGTGGTGTGAGTCGATCCTCGGCTTGAAAGTCGAGGCAGTGACAGGGAAAACAGGTTTTCCCTGGAATGGACTGAGACATCTGGGGGACTCTGGGAATGGTGGCACGGACCCTGGAGTTCCTCTCGCCTTTCCTGTGGAGAGCGCCTCCTCTTGAGATGCGACGGGAACACGGGGAATTCTTTCCCAAACACGCAGGGAAAGGATCCCTCCTCTCGAGCTAGGAGTCGGAAATGGGGCTCCTCTGGATGTGGGCGGGATTCTCGTGCTTCCTCTCGAGTGGAGACGGGTATGTCGTGGAACTTCATGAGTTGCAGCAAGGGTGTGAAGGGCCTCTTTGGAAGTTCCAGATGTTAGATGTGATTAGCCTCAAGACGCCTCAGCGGAAATGGGCCTCATCTCGCCTGGAGGGGACAACCTCCTGGATTTTCTCAAGGTTGCGGCAGGTGCTCTCGACTTACGACGGGGACCTCAGGGACCCGCTCTGGTGGCCTCAGGAAAGGCCAGTCCCCATGCGAGTTGCTCGGGGGCCTCTCGGGCATTCCTCTCCCGTCGATTCCGGGGCCTAAGACCTTGTTTGGACTCGGTGCCGGAACCTGAGGATTCCTCTCGAGTGCTGACATGGATCTTGGGGTACTTTTGGAGTCTCCCCAGGAGAGTCAGTCCTCGTCTCGAGTGGGGGCATGCACGTGCGCTTTCCTCCCGAGCTCTAGCAGCAGTGTCATGCTTCCCTTCGAGTGGATCAAGGGATCTGTGGCTTTCCCTCGAGGCTTTCCCAGGAGGTTTCCCACGAGGCTTTCCCACAGGGCTGTCCTACGTGCCACCGTGGTGTGAGTCGATCCTCGGCTTGAAAGTAGAAGCAGTGCAGGGAAAACAGGTTTCCCTGGAATGGACTGAGACATCTGGGGGACTCTGGGAATGGTGGCACGACTCCGGAGTTCCTCTCGCCTTTCTTGAGGAGAGCGCCTCCTCTTGAGAAGCGACCGGCACGCTGGAATTCTTTCCCCACCACGCAGGGAAAGGATCCCTCCTCTCGAGCTAGGAGGCGGAAACGGGGCTCCTCTGGATGTGGGCGGGAATCTCGTGCTTCCTCTCGAGTGGAGACGGGTATGTCGGGGAATTTCTTGAGTTGCAGCAAGGGTGTGAAGGACCCTTTGGAAGTTCCAGATGTCACATGTGATTAGCCTCGAGACACCTCAGCGGAAATGGTCCTCATCTCGCCTGGAGGGGAAAACCTCCTGGATTTTCCCGAGTTGCGGCAGGTGCTCTCGAGTTACGACGGGGACCACAGGGACCCGCTCTGGTGGCCTCAGAAAGGCCAGTCTACATGCGAGTTGCTCGGGGGCCTCTCGGGATTCCTCTCCCGTCAATGCCGGTGCCTAAGACCTTTTGTGGAGTTGGTGCCGGAACCTGAGGATTCCTCTCCAGTGCTGACATGGATCTTGGGGTACTTCTGGAGTCTCCCCAGGGGAGTCAGTCCTCTTCTCGAGAGGGGTATGCACGTGCCCTTTCCTCCCAAGCTGTGGCAGCTGTCATGGCGCTTCCCTTCGCGTGGATCAAGGGATCTGTGGCTTTCCCATCGAGGCTTTCCCAGGAAGCTTTCCAGGAGGCTTTCCCACGAGGCTATCCCTCGAAGCTTTCCCACAGGGCTGTCCCACGTGCCAGCGTGGTGTGAGTCGATAATCGGCTTGAAAGTCGAGGCAGTGCAGGGAAAACAGGTTTCCCTGGAATGGACTGAGAAATCTGGCGCCTCTGCGAATGGTGGCACGTCCCTGGAGTTCCTCTCGCCTTTCTTGTGGAGAGCGCCTCCTCTTGAGAAGCGACGGGAACGCCGGGAATTCTTTCCCCACCACGCAGGGAAAGGATCCCTCCTCTCGAGCTAGGAGGCGGACACGGGGCTCCTCTGGATGTGGGCGGAACTCTCGTGCTTCCTCTCGAGTGGAGACGGGTATGTCGGGGAACTTCTTGAGTTGCAGCAAGGTGTGTGAAGGACCCTTTGGAAGTTCCAGAGGTAAGGTGTGATTAGCCTCGAGATACCTCAGCGGAAATGGGCCTCATCTCGCCTGGAGGGGAGAACCTCCTGGATTTTCTCGAATTGCTGGCAGGTGCTCTCGACTTACGATGGGGACCTCAGGGACCCGCTCTGGTGGCATCAGGAAATGCCATTCCCCATGCGAGTTGCTCGGGGGCATCTCGGGATTCCTCTCCCGTCGATTCCGGGGCCTGAGACCTCGTGTGGAGTCAGTGCCGGAACCTGAGGATTTCCTCTCCAGTGCTGACATGGATCTTGGGGTACTTCTGGAGTCTCCCCAGGGGAGTCAGTCCTCTTCTCGAGTGGGGGCATGCACGTGCGCGTGCCTCTCGAGCTGTAGCATTAGTGTCGCGCTTCCATTCGCGTGGATCAAGGGATCTGTGGCTTTCCCTCGAGACTTTCCCACGAGGCTTTCCCACGACGCTTTCCCACAGGGCTGTCCCACGTGCCACCGTGGTGTGAGTCGATCCTCAGCTTGAATGTCGACGGCAGTGCTGGGAAAACAGGTTTCCCTGGAATGGACGGAGACATCTGGGGGACTCTGGGAATGGTGGCACGACACTGGAGTTCCTCTCGCCTTTCCTGTTGAGAGAGCCTCCTCTTGAGATGCGACGGAAATGCCGGGAATTCTTTCCCGACCACGCAGGGAAAGGATCCCTCCTCTCGAGCTAGGAGGCGGAAACGGTGTTGCCTCTGGATGTGGGCGGGACTCCCGTGCTTCCTCTCGAGTGGAGACCGGTATGTCGGGGAACTTCTGAGTTGCAGCAAGGGTGTGAAGGACCCTTTTAAGTTCTAAAGGTTAGGTGTGATTAGCCTTGAGACGCCTCAGCGGAAAATGGGCCTCATCTCGCCTGGATGGGGAGAACCTCCTGGATTTTCTCGAGTTGCGGCAGGTGCTCTCAACTTACGACGGGGACCGCAAGGACCCCCTCCTGGTAGCCTCAGGAAAGGCCAGTCCCCATGCGAGTTGCTCGATGGCCTCTCGGGTTTCCTCTCCCTTAGATGCTGGGGCCTAAGAGCTTGTGTGGAGTCAGTCCGGAACCTGAGGATTCCTCTCCAGTGCTGACCTGGATCTTGGGGTACTTCTGGAGTCTCCCCAGGCAAGTCAGTCCTTCGTCTCGAGTGGGGGAATGCACGTGAGCTTTCCTTCCGAGCTGTAGCAGCAGTGTCGCGCTTCCCTTCGCGTGGATCTAGGGATCTGTTGCTTTCCCTCGAGGCTTTCCCATGAGGATTTCCCACGAGGCTTTCCCACAGGGCTGTCCCACGTGCCACCGTGGTGTGAGTCGATCCTCGGCTTGAAAGTCGGAGGCAGTGCAGGGAAAACAGTTTTCCCTGGAATGGACTGGAGACATCAGGGGGACTCTGGGAATGGTGGCACGACCCTGGAGTTCCTCTCGCCTTTCCTGTGGAGAGCGCCTCCTCTTGAGATGCTACGGAAACGCCGGGAATTCTTTCCCGACCACGCAGGGAAAGGATCCTTCCGCTCGAGCTAGGAGGCGGACATGGGGCTCCTCTGGATGTGGGTGGGACTATCGTGCTTCCTCTCGAGTGGAGACGGGTATGTCAGGGCAACTTCTTGAGTTGCAGCAAGGGTGTGAAGGACCCTTTGGAAGTTCCAGAAGTTAGGTGTCATTAGCCTCGAGAGGCCTCGAGGGCAAATGGGCCTCATCTCGCCTGGAGGGGAGAACCTCCTGGATTTTCTCGAGTTGCCCAGGTGCTCTCGACTTACGACGGGGACATCAGGGACCCGCTCTGGTGGCCTCAGGAAAGCCCAGTCCCCATGCGAGTTGCTCGGGGGCCTCTCGGGATTCCTCTCCCGTCGATGCCGGGGCCTAAGACCTTGTGTGGAGTCGGTGCCCGGAAACCTGAGGATTCCTCTCCATTGCTGACATGGATCTTGGGGTACTTCTGGAGTCTCCCCAGGGGAGTCAGTCCTCCTCTCGAGTGGGGGCATGCACGTGTGCTTTCCTCCCAGCTGTAGCAGCAGTGTCACGCTTCCCTTCCCATGGATCAAGGGATCTGTGGCTTTCCCTTCGAGGCTTTCCCACGAGGCTTTCCCACGAGGCTTTCCCACAGGGCTGTCCCACGTGCCACCGTGGTGTTGAGTCTGATCCTCGGCTTGAAAGTCGAGGCAGTGCAGGGAAAACAGGTTTCTCCTGGAATGGACTGAGACATCTGGGGGACTCTGGGAATGGTGGCAGGACCCTGGAGTTCCTCTCGCCATTCCTGTGGAGAGTGCCTCCTCTTGAGATGCGACGGGAAACGCCGGGAATTCTTTCCCGACCACGCAGGGAAAGGATCCCTCCTCTCGAGCTAGGAGGCGGAAACGATGCTCCTCTGGATGTGGGCGGGACTCTCGTGCTTCCTCTCGAGTGGAGACGGGTATGTCGGGGAACTTCTTGAGTTGCAGCAAGGGTGTGAAGGACCCTTTGGAAGTTCCAGAGGTTAGGTGTGATTAGCCTCGAGACGCCTCAGCGGAAATGGGCCTCATCTCGCCTGGAGGGGCAGAACCTCCTGGATTTTCTCGAGTTGCGGCAGGTGCTCTCGACTTACGATGGGGACCTCAGGGACCCGCTCTGGTAGCCTCAGGAAAGGCCAGTCCCCATGCGAGTTGCTCGGGGGCCGCTCAGGATTCCTCTCCCGTCGATGCCGGGGCCTAAGATCTTGTGTGGACACGGTGCCAGGAACCTGAGGATTCCTCTCGAGTGCTGACATGGATGTTGGGGTACTTCTGGAGTCTCCCCAGGAGAGTCAGTCCTCGTCTCGAGTGGGGGCATGCACGTGCGCTCTCCTCCCGAGCAGTAGCTGCAGTGTAGCGCTGCCGTTCCCGTGGATCAAGGGATCTGTGGCTTTCCCTCGAGGCTTTCCCAGGAGGCTTTCCCACGAAGCTTTCCCACAGGGCTGTCCCACGTGCCACCGTGGTGTTAGTTGATCCTCGGCTTGATTGTCGAGGCAGTGCAGGGAAAACAGGTTTCCCTGGAATGGACTGAGACATCTGGGGGACTCTGGGAATGGTGGCACGACCCTGGAGTTCCTCTCGCCTTTCCTGTAGAGAGCGCCTCCTCTTGAGATAGCGACGGGAACGCCGGGATTTCTTTCCCCCCACGCAGGGAAAGGATTCCTCCTCTCGAGCTAGGAGCCAGGAAATGGGGCTCCTCTGGTTGTGGGAGGGACTCTCGTGCTTCCTCTCGAATGGAGACGGGAATGTCGGGGAACTTCTTGAGTTGCAGCAAGGCTGTGAAGGGACCTTTTGGAAGTTCCAGATCTTTGATGTAATTAGCCTCAAGACGCCTCAGCGGAAATGGGCCTCATCTCGCCTGGAGGGGAGAACCTCCTGTATTTCCTCGAGTTGCGACAGGTGCTCTCGACTTACGTCGGGGTCCTCAGGGACCCGCTCTGGTGGCCTCAGGAAAGGCCAGTCCCCATGCGAGTTGCTCGGGGGCCTCTCGGGATTCCTCTCCCGTCGATGCCGGGGCCTAAGACCTTGTGTGGAGTCGGTGCCGGAATCTGAGGATTCCTCTCCAGTGCTCACATGGATCTTGGGGTACTTCTGGAGTCTCCCCAGGGGAGTCAGACCTTGTCTCGAGTGGGGGCATGCACGTGCGCTTTCCTCCCGAGGCTGTAGCAGCAGTGTCACGCTTCCCTTCGCGTGGATCAAGGGATCTGTGGCTTTCCCTTGAAGCTTTCACAGGAGGTTTTCCCACGAAGTTTTCCCACAGGGCTGTCCCACGTGCCACCGTGGTGTGAGTCGATCCTCGGCTTGAAAGTCGAAGCAGTGCAGGGAAAACAGGTTTCCCTGGAATGGACTGAGACATCTGGGGGACTCTGGGAATGGTGGCACGACCCTGGAGTTCCTCTCGCCTTTCCTGTGGAGAGCGCCTCCTCCTGAGATGCGACGGGAACACCGGGAATTCTTTCCCGACCACGCAGGGAGAATTATCCCTCCTCTCGACCTAGGAGGCGGAATCTGGGCTCCTCTGGATGTGGGCGGGACTTTCGTGCTTCCTCTCCAGTGGAGACGGCTATGTCGGGGAAATTCTTGAGTTGCAGTAAGGGCTGAGAAGGACCCTTTGGAAGTTCCAGATGTTAGATTTGATTAGCCTCAAGACGCCTCAGCGGAAATGGGCCTCATCTCGCCTGGAGGGGAGAACCTCCTGGATTTTCTCGAGTTGCGGCAGGTGCTCTCGACTTACGATGGGGACTTCAGGGACCTGCTCTGGTGGCATCAGGAAAGGCCAGTCCCCATGCGAGTTGCTCGGCGGCATCTGGGGATTCCTCTCCCGTCGATGCTGGGGCCTAAGATCTTGTGTGGAGTCGGTGCCGGAACCTGAGGATTCCTGTCCAGTGCTGACATGGATCTTGGGGTACTTCTGGAGTCTCCCCAGGGGAGTCAGTCCTCGTCTCGAGTGGGGGCATGCACGTGTGCTATCCTCCCAGCTGTAGCAGCAGTTTCGCGCTTCCCTTCGCGTGGATCAAGGTATCTGTGGCTTTCCCTCATGGCTTTCCCTCGAGGCTTTCCCACGAGGCTTTCCCACAGGGCTGTCCCACGTGCCAACCTGGTGTGAGTCGATCCTCGGCTTGAAAGTCGAGGCAGTGCAGGGAAAACAGGTTTCCCTGGAATGGACTGAGACATCTGGGGGACTCTGGGAATGGTGGCACGACCCTGGAGTTCCTCTCGCCTTTCCTGTGGAGAGCGCCTCCTCTTGAGAAGCGACGGGAACGCCAGCGAATTCTTTCCCCAACACGCATGGGAAAGGATCCCTCCTCTCGAGCTAGGAGGCAAAAATGGGGCTCCTCTGGATGTGGGCGGGACTCTCGTTCTTCCTCTCGAGTATAGACGGGTATGTCGGTTAACTTTTTGAGTTGCAGCAAGGGTGTGAAGGACCCTTTGGAAGTTCCAGAAGTTAGGTGTCATTAGCCTCGAGAGGCCTCAGCGGCAAATGGGCCTCATCTCGCCTGGAGGGGAGAACCTCCTGGATTTTCTCGAAGTTGCGGCAGGTGCTCTCGACTTACGACGGGGACATCAGGGACCCGCTCTGGTGGCCTCAGGAAAGGCCAGTCCCCATGCGAGTTGCTCGGGGGCCTCTCGGGATTCCTCTCCCGTCGATGCCGGGCCTAAGACCTTGTGTGGAGTCGGTGCCCGAAACTGAGGATTCCTCTCCATTGCTGACATGGATCTTGGGGTACTTCTGGAGTCTCCCCAGGGGAGTCAGTCCTCCTCTCGAGTGGGGGCATGCACGTGTGCTTTCCTCCCAGCTGTAGCAGCAGTGTCACGCTTCCCTTCCCATGGATCAAGGGATCTGTGGCTTTCCTTCGAGGCATTCCCACGAGGCTTTCCCACGAGGCTTTCCCACGAGGCTTTTCCCACAGGGCTGTCCCACGTGCCACCGTGGTGTGAGTCGATCCTCGGCTTGAAAGTCGAGGCAGTACAGGGAAAACAGTTTTCCCTGGGATGGACTGAGATATCTGGGGGACTCTGGGAATGGTGGCAGGACCCTGGAGTTCCTCTCGCCTTTCCTGTGGAGAGCGCCTCCTCTTGAGATGCGACGGGAACACGGGGAATTCTTTCCAAACACGCAGGGAAAGGATCCCTCCTCTCGAGCTAGGAGTCGGAAATGGGGCTCCTCTGGATGTGGGCGGGATTCTCGTGCTTCCTCTCGAGTGGAGACGGGTATGTCGTGGAACTTCATTGAGTTGCAGCAAGGGTGTGAAGGGCTCTTTGGAAGTTCCAGATGTTAGATGTGATTAGCCTAAGACGCCTCAGCGGTAATGGGCCTCATCTCGCCTGGAGGGGACAACCTCCTGGATTTTCTCAAGGTGCGGCAGGTGCTCTCGACTTACGACGGGGACCTCAGGGACCCGCTCTGGTGGCCTCAGGAAAGGCCAGTCCCCATGCGAGTTGCTCGGGGCCTCTCGGCATTCCTCTCCCGTCGATTCCGGGGCCTAAGACCTTGTTTGGACTCGGTGCCGGAACCTGAGGATTCTTCTCGAGTGCTGACATGGATCTTGGGGTACTTTTGGAGTCTCCCCAGGAGAGTCAGTCCTCGTCTCGAGTGGGGGCATGCACGTGCGCTTTCCTCCCGAGCTCTAGCAGCAGTGTCATGCTTCCCTTCGCGTGGATCAAGGGATCTGTGGCTTTCCCTCGAGGCTTTCCCAGGAGGTTTTCCCACGAGGCTTTCCCAGAGGGCTGTCCTACGTGCCACCGTGGTGTGAGTCGATCCTCGGCTTGAAAGTAGAAGCAGTGCAGGGAAAACAGGTTTCCCTGGAATGGACTGAGACATCTGGGGGACTCTGGGAATGGTGGCACGACTCCTGGAGTTCCTCTCGCCTTTCTTGAGGAGAGCGCCTCCTCTTGAGAAGCGACCGGCACGCTGGAATTCTTTCCCCACCACGCAGGGAAAGGATCCCTCCTCTCGAGCTAGGAGGCGGAAACGGGGCTCCTCTGGATGTGGGCGGGAATCTCGTGCTTCCTCCCGAGTGGAGACGGGTATGTCGGGGAATTTCTTGAGTTGCAGCAAGGGTGTGAAGGACCCTTTGGAAGTTCCAGATGTCACATGTGATTAGCCTCGAGACACCTCAGCGGAAATGGTCCTCATCTCGCCTGGAGGGGAAAACCTCCTGGATTTTCCCGAGTTGCGGCAGGTGCTCTCGAGTTACGACGGGGACCACAGGGACCCGCTCTGGTGGCCTCAGAAAGGCCAGTCTACATGCGAGTTGCTCGGGGGCCTCTCGGGATTCCTCTCCCGTCAATGCCGGTGCCTAAGACCTTTTGTGGAGTTGGTGCCGGAACCTGAGGATTCCTCTCCAGTGCTGAAATGGATCTTGGGGTACTTCTGGAGTCTCCCCAGGGGAGTCAGTCCTCTTCTCGAGAGGGGTATGCACGTGCCCTTTCCTCCCAAGCTGTGGCAGCTGTATGGCGCTTCCCTTCGCGTGGATCAAGGGATCTGTGGCTTTCCATCGAGGCTTTCCCAGGAAGCTTTCCAGGAGGCTTTCCCACGAGGCTATCCCTCGAAGCTTTCCCACAGGGCTGTCCCACGTGCCAGCGTGGTGTGAGTCGATAATCGGCTTGAAAGTCGAGGCAGTGCAGGGAAAACAGGTTTCCCTGGAATGGACTGAGAAATCTGGCGCCTCTGCGAATGGTGGCACGTCCCTGGAGTTCCTCTCGCCTTTCTTGTGGAGAGCGCCTCCTCTTGAGAAGCGACGGGAACGCCGGGAATTCTTTCCCCACCACGCAGGGAAAGGATCCCTCCTCTCGAGCTAGGAGGCGGACACGGGGCTCCTCTGGATGTGGGCGGAACTCTCGTGCTTCCTCTCGAGTGGAGACGGGTATGTCGGGGAACTTCTTGAGTTGCAGAAAGGGTGTGAAGGACCCTTTGGAAGTTCCAGAGGATAGGAGTGATTAGCCTCAAGAAGCCTCAGCGCAAATGGGCCTCATCTCGCCTGGAGGGGAGAACCTCCTGGATTTTCTCGAGTTGCGGCAGGTGCTCTCGACTTACGACGGGGACCTCAGGGACCCGCTCTCGTGGCCTCAGGAAAGGCTAGTCCCCATGCGAGTTGCTCGGGGGCCTCTCGGGATTCCTCTCCCGTCGATGCCGGGCCTAAGACCTTGTGTGGAGTCGGTGCCCGAAACTGAGGATTCCTCTCCTTTGCTGACATGGATCTTGGGGTACTTCTGGAGTCTCCCCAGGGGAGTCAGTCCTCCTCTCGAGTGGGGGCATGCACGTGTGCTTTCCTCCCAGCTGTAGCAGCAGTGTCACGCTTCCCTTCCCATGGATCAAGGGATCTGTGGCTTTCCTTCGAGGCATTCCCACGAGGCTTTCCCACGAGGCTTTCCCACGAGGCTTTCCCACAGGGCTGTCCCACGTGCCACCGTGGTGTGAGTCGATCCTCGGCTTGAAAGTCGAGGCAGTACAGGGAAAACAGTTTTCCCTGGGATGGACTGAGATATCTGGGGGACTCTGGGAATGGTGGCAGGACCCTGGAGTTCCTCTTGCCATTCCTGTGGAGAGTGCCTCCTCTTGAGATGCGACGGAAATGCCGGGAATTCTTTCCCGACCACGCAGGGAAAGGATCCCTCCTCTCGAGCTAGGAGGCGGAAACGATGCTCCTCTGGATGTGGGCGGGACTCTCGTGCTTCCTCTCGAGTGGAGACGGGTATGTCGGGGAACTTCTTGAGTTGCAGCAAGGGTGTGAAGGACCCTTTGGAAGTTCCAGAGGTTAGGTGTGATTAGCCTCGAGACGCCTCAGCGGAAATGGGCCTCATCTCGCCTGGAGGGCAGAACCTCCTGGATTTTCTCGAGTTTCGGCAGGTGCTCTCGACTTACGATGGGGACCTCAGGGACCCGCTCTTATAGCCTCAGGAAAGGCCAGTCCCCATGCGAGTTGCTCGGGGGCCGCTCAGGATTCCTCTCCCGTCGATGCCGGGGCCTAAGATCTTGTTTGGACACGGTGCAGGAACCTGAGGATTCCTCTCGAGTGCTGACATGGATGTTGGGGTACGTTTGGAGTCTCCCCAGGAGAGTCAGTCCTCATCTCGAGTGGGGGCATGCACGTGCGCTCTCCTCCCGAGCAGTAGCTGCAGTGTAGCGCTGCCCTTCCCGTGGATCAAGGGATCTGTGGCTTTCCCTCGAGGCTTTCCCAGGAGGCTTTCCCACGAGGCTTTCCCACAGGGCTGTCCCACGTGCCACCGTGGTGTTAGTTGATCCTCGGCTTGATTGTCGAGGCAGTGCAGGGAAAACAGGTTTCCCTGGAATGGACTGAGACATCTGGGGGACTCTGGGAATGGTGGCACGACCCTGGAGTTCCTCTCGCCTTTCCTGTAGAGAGCGCCTCCTCTTGAGTAGCGACGGGAACGCCGGGATTTCTTTCCCCACCACGCAGGGAAAGGATTCCTCCTCTCGAGCTAGGAGCCGGAAATGGGGCTCCTCTGGTTGTGGGCGGGACTCTCGTGCTTCCTCTCGAATGAAGACGGGAATGTCGGGGAACTTCTTGAATTGCAGCAAGGCTGTGAGGGACCTTTTGGAAGTTCCAGATCTTTGATGTAATTAGCCTCAAGACGCCTCAGCGGAAATGGGCCTCATCTCGCCTGGAGGGGAGAACCTCCTGGATTTCTCGAGTTGCGGCAGGTGCTCTCGACTTATAATGGGGACCATCAGGGACCCGCTCTGGTGGCCTCAGGAAAGGCCAGTCCCCATGGCGAGTTGCTCTTTGGGCCTCTCGGGATTCCTCTCCCGTCGATGTCCGGGGCCTAAGACCTTATGTGGATTCGGTGCCGGAACCTGAGGATTCCTCTCCCAGTGCTGACATCGATCTTCGGGGTACTTCTGGAGTCTCCCACAGGGGAGTCAGTCCTCTTCTCGAGTCGGGGCATGCACGTGCCGCTTTCCTCGCCGAGCTGTATCAGCAGATGTCACGCTTCCCTTCGCGAGGATCAAGGGATCTGTGGCTTTCCCTCGAGGCTTTCCACCAGGCTTTCACAGGAGGCATTTCCCACGAGGCTTTCCCACAGGGCTGTCCCTACAGTGCCACCGTGGTGTGAGTCGATCCTTGGCTTGAAAGTCGAGGCTGTGTAGGGAAAACAGGTTTCCCTGGCATGGACTGAGACATCTGGGCGGACTCTAGGGAATGGTGGCACGACCCTGGAAGTTCCTCTACACCTTTCTAGTGGAGAGCGCCTCCTCTTGAGATGCGAGGGGTAACGCCGGGAATTCTTTTCCGAGCATGCAGGGAAAGGGTCCCTCCTCTCGAGCTAGGAGGCGGCAACGGGGCTCCTCTGGATGTGGGCGGGACTCTCGTGCTTCCTCTCGAGTGGAGACGGGCTATGTCGGGGAACTTCTTGAGTTGCAGCAAGGGTGTGAATGACCCTTTGGAAGTTCCAGATGTTAGATGTGATTAGCCTCGAGACGCCTCAGCGGAAATGGGCCTCAACTCGCCTGGAGGGGAGAACCTCCTGGATTTTCTCCAGTTGCGGCAGGTGTTCTCGACTTACGACGGGAACCTCAGGGACCCGCTCTGGTGGCCTCAGGAAAGGCCAGTCCCCATGCGAGTTGCACGGGGGCCTCTCGGGATTCCTCTCCCGTCGATGCGGGGCCTAAGACATTGTGTGGAGTCGGTGCCGGAACCTGAGGATTCCTCTCCAGTGATGACATAGATCTTCGGGTACTTCTGGAGTCTCCCCAGGGGAGTCAGTCCTCGTCTCGAGTGGCGGCTTGCAAGTTCGCTTTCCTCCTGAGCTGTAGCAGCAGTGTCACGCTTCCCTTCGCGTGGATCAAGGGATTTGTGGCTTTCCCTCTAGGCTTTCCCACGAGGCTTTCCCAACCACGGGCTGTCCCACGTGCCACCGTGGTGTGAGTCGATCCTCGGCTTGAAAGTCAAGGCAGTGCAGGGAAAACAGGTTTCCCTGGAATGGACTGAGACATCTGGGGGACTCTGGGAATGGTGGCACGACCCTGGAGTTCCTCTCGCCTTTCCTGTGGAGAGCGCCTCCTCTTGAGATGCGACGGGAACACCGGGAATTCTTTCCCGAACACGCAGGGAAAGGATCCCTCCTCTCGAGCTAGGAGGCGGCAAAGGGTTCCTCTGGATGTGGGCGGGACTCTCGTGCTTCCTCTCGAGTGGAGACGGGTATGTCGGGGAACTTCTTGAGTTGCAGCAACGGGTGTGAAGGACCCTTTGGAAGTTCCAGAGGTTACGTGTGATAGCCTCGAGAAGCCTCAGCAAAATGGGCTCATCTCGCCTGGAGGGGAGAATCTCCTGGATTTTCTCGAGTTGCGCGGCAGGTGCTCTCGACTTATAATCGGGACCTCAGGGACCCGCTCTGTTGGCCTCAGGAAAGGCCAATCCCCATGGGAGTTGCTCGTGGCCTCTCGGGATTCCTCTCCCGTCGATGTCGGGGGGTCTAAGACCTTGTGTGTAGGATCGTGCCGGAACCTGAGGATTCCTCCCCCAGTGCTGGAGTCTCCACAGGGGAGTCAGTCCTCCTATTCGAGTCGGGGGCAT
>NW_017192298.1:0-10359 GCF_001704415.2 Capra hircus
GGATTCCTCTCCCGTCGATGCTGGGGCCTAAGTTCTTGTGTGGAGTGGGTGCCGGAACCTGAGGATTCATCTCCAGTGGTGACATGGATCTTGGGTACTTCTGGAGTCTCCCCAGGGGAGACAGTCCTCGTCTCGAGTGGGGGCATGCACGTGCGATTTCCTCCCGAGCTGTAGCAGCAGTGTCACGCTTCCCTTCGCGTGGATCAAGGGATCTGTGCCTTTCCCTCGAGGCTTTCCCACGAGTCTTTCCCACGAGGCTTTCCCACAGGGCTGTCCCACGTGCCACCGTGGTGTGAGTCGATCCTCGGCTTGAACGTCGAGGCAGTGCAGGGAAAACAGGTTTCCCTGGAATGGACTGAGACATCTGGGGGCCTCTGGGAATGGTGGCATGAACCTCGAGTTCCTCTCACCTTTCCTGTGGAGAGTTCCTCCTCTTGAGATGCGACGGGAATGCCGGGAATTCTTTAGCGACCACACAGTGAAAGGATCCCTCCTCTCAAGCTAGGAAGCGGAAACGGGGCTCCTCTGGATATGGGCGGGACTCTCGTGCTTCCTCTCCAGTGGAGACGTGTATGTCGGGGAACTTCTTGAGTTGCAGCAAGGGTGTGAAGGTCCCTTTGGAAGTTCCAGAGGTTAGGTGTGATTAGCCTCGATACGCCTCAGCGGAAATGGGCCTCATCTCGCCTGGAGGGGAGAACCTCCTGGATTTTCCCAAGTTGAGGCAGGTGCTCTCGACTTACGAAGGGGACCTCAGGGAACCGCTCTGGTGGCCTCAGGAAAGGCCAGTCCCCATGCGAGTTGCTCGGGGGCCTATCAAGATTCCTCTCCCGTCGATGCCGGGGCCTAAGATCTTGTGTGGAGTAGGTGTTGGAACCTGAGCATTCCTCTCCAGTGCTGACATGGATCTTGGGGTACTTCTGGAGTCTCCCCAGGGGAGTCAGTCCTCGTCTCGAGTGGGGGCATGCACGTGCGATTTCCTCCCGAGCTGTAGCAGCAGTGTCACGCTTCCCTTCGCGTGGATCAAGGGATCTGTGCCTTTCCCTCGAGGCTTTCCCACGAGTCTTTCCCACGAGGCTTTCCCACAGGGCTGTCCCACGTGCCACCGTGGTGTGAGTCGATCCTCGCTTGAACGTCGAGGCAGTGCAGGGAAAACAGGTTTCCCTGGAATGGACTGAGACATCTGGGGGCCTCTGGAATGGTGGCATGACCCTCGAGTTCCTCTCACCTTTCCTGTGGAGAGTTCCTCCTCTTGAGATGCGACGGGAATGCCGGGAATTCTTTAGCGACCACACAGTGAAAGGATCCCTCCTCTCAAGCTAGGAAGCGGAAACGGGGCTCCTCTGGATATGGGCGGGACTCTCGTGCTTCCTCTCGAGTGGAGACGGGTATGTCGGGGAACTTCTTGAGTTGCAGCAAGGGTGTGAAGGTCCCTTTGGAAGTTCCAGAGGTTAGGTGTGATTAGCCTCGAGACGCCTCAGCGGAAATGGGCCTCATCTCGCCTGGAGGGGAGAACCTCCTGGATTTTCCCAAGTTGAGGCAGGTGCTCTCGACTTACGAAGGGGACCTCAGGGAACCGCTCTGGTGGCCTCAGGAAAGGCCAGTCCCCATGCGAGTTACTCGGGGGCCTCTCGGGATTCCTCTCCCCTCGATGCTGGGGCCTAAGACCTTGTGTGGAGTCGGTGCCGGAACCTGAGGATTCCTCTCCAGTGCTGACATGGATCTTGTGGTACTTCTGGAGTTTCCCCAGGGGAGTCAGTCTTCGTCTCGAGTGGGGGCATGCACGTGCGCTTTCCTCCCGAGCTGTAGCAGCAGTGGCAATCTTCCCTTCACGTGGATCAAGGAATCAGGGGCTTTCCCTCGAGGTTTTCCCACGAGGCTTTCCCACGAGGCTTTCCCACAGGGCTGTCCCACGTGCCACCGTGGTGTGAGTCGATCCTCGGCTTGAAAGTGGAGGCAGTGCAGCGAAAACAGGTTTCCCTGGAATGGACCGAGACATCTGGGGGACTCTGGGAATGGTGGCACGACCCTGGAGTTCCTCTCGCCTTCCCTGTAGAGAACGCCTGCTCTTGAGATGCGACGGGAATGCCGGGAATTCTTTCCCGACTACGCAGGGAGAGGATCCCTCCTCTCGAGCTAGGAGGCGGAAACGGGGCTCCTCTGGATGTGGGCGGGACTCTCACGCTTTTCTCGAGTGGACACGGGTATGTCGGGGAACTTCTTGACTTTCACCTAGGGTGTCAGGACCCTTTGGAAGTTCCAGAGGGTAGTTTTGATTAGCCTCGAGATGCCTCAGCGGAAATGGGCCTCATCTCTCCTGGAGGGGATAACCTCCTGGATTTTCTCGAGTTGCGGCAGGTGCTCTTGACTTACGACGGGGACCTCAGGGACCGTTCTGGTGGCATCAGGAAAGGCCAGTCCCCATGCGAGTTGCTCGGGGGCCTCTCGGGATTCCTCTCCCGTCGATGCTGGTGCCTAAGAACTTGTGTGGTGTCAGTCCGAAACCTGAGGATTCCTCTCCAGTGCTGACATGGATCTTGGGGTACTTCTGGAGTCTCCCTGGCGAGTCAGTCCTCATCTCGAGTCGGGCCATGCACGTGCGCTTTCCTCCCGAGCTGTAGCAGCAGTGGCAATCTTCCCTTCTCGTGGATCAAGGGATCAGTGGCTTTCCATCGAGTCTTTGCCACGAGGCTTTCCCACGAGGTGTCCCACATTGCTGTCCCACGAGCAACCGTGGTGTGAATCGATCCTCAGCTTGAAAGTCGAGGCAATGCAGTTAAAACAGTTTTCCCTGGAATGGACTGAGACATCTGGGGGACTCTGGGAATGGTGGCACGACCCTGGAGTTCCTCTCGCCTTTCCTGTGGAGAGCGCCTCCTCTTGAGATGCGACGGGAACGCCGGGAATTCTTTCCCGACTACGCAGGGAAAGGATCCCTCCTCTCGATCTACGCGGCGGAAACGGAGCTACTCTGGATGTGGGCGGGACTCTCGTGCTTCCTCTCGAGTGGAGACGGGTATGTTGGGGATCTTCTTGAGATGCAGCAAGGGTGTGAAGGACTCTTTGGAAGTTCCAGAGTTTAGGTGTGATTAGCCTAGAGTCGCCTCAGGGGAAATGGGCCTCATCTCGCCTGGAGGGGAGAACTTCCAGGATTTTCTCGAGTTGTGGCAGGTGCTCTCGACTTACGACGGGGACCTCAGGGACCCGATCTGGTGGCCTCAGGAAAGGCCAGTCCCCATGCGAGTTGCTCGGGGGCCTATCAAGATTCCTCTCCCGTCGATGCCCGGTCCTAAGATCTTGTGTGGAGTAGGTGTTGGAACCTGAGCATTCCTCTCCAGTGCTGACATGGATCTTGGGGTACTTCTGGAGTCTCCCCAGGGGAGTCAGTCCTCGTCTCGAGTGGGGGCATGCACGTGCGATTTCCTCCCGAGCTGTAGCAGCAGTGTCACGCTTCCCTTCGCGTGGATCAAGGGATCTGTGGCTTTCCCTCGAGGCTTTCCCACGAGACTTTCCCACGAGGCTTTCCCACAGGGCTGTCCCACGTGCCACCGTGGTGTGAGTCGATCCTCGGCTTGAACGTCGAGGCAGTGCAGGGAAAACAGGTTTCCCTGGAATGGACTGAGACATCTGGGGGCCTCTGGGAATGGTGGCATGACCCTCGAGTTCCTCTCACCTTTCCTGTGGAGAGTTCCTCCTCTTGAGATGCGACGGGAATGCCGGGAATTCTTTAGCGACCACACAGTGAAAGGATCCCTCCTCTCAAGCTAGGAAGCGGAAACGGGGCTCCTCTGGATATGGGCGGGACTCTCGTGCTTCCTCTCGAGTGGAGACGGGTATGTCGGGGAACTTCTTGAGTTGCAGCAAGGGTGTGAAGGTCCCTTTGGAAGTTCCAGAGGTTAGGTGTGATTAGCCTCGAGACGCCTCAGCGGAAATGGGCCTCATCTCGCCTGGAGGGGAGAACCTCCTGGATTTTCCCAAGTTGAGGCTGGTGCTCTCGACTTACGAAGGGGACCTCAGGGAACCGCTCTGGTGGCCTCAGGAAAGGCCAGTCCCCATGCGAGTTACTCGGGGCCTCTCGGGATTCCTCTCCCCTCGATGCTGGGGCCTAAGACCTTGTGTGGAGTCGGTGCCGGAACCTGAGGATTCCTCTCCAGTGCTGACATGGATCTTGTGGTACTTCTGGAGTTTCCCCAGGGGAGTCAGTCTTCGTCTCGAGTGGGGGCATGCACGTGCGCTTTCCTCCCGAGCTGTAGCAGCAGTGGCAATCTTCCCTTCACGTGGATCAAGGAATCAGGGGCTTTCCCTCGAGGTTTTCCCACGAGGCTTTCCCACGAGGCTTTCCCACAGGGCTGTCCCACGTGCCACCGTGGTGTGAGTCGATCCTCGGCTTGAAAGTGGAGGCAGTGCAGCGAAAACAGGTTTCCCTGGAATGGACCGAGACATCTGGGGGACTCTGGGAATGGTGGCACGACCCTGGAGTTCCTCTCGCCTTCCCTGTAGAGAACGCCTGCTCTTGAGATGCGACGGGAATGCCGGGAATTCTTTCCCGACTACGCAGGGAGAGGATCCCTCCTCTCGAGCTAGGAGGCGGAAACGGGGCTCCTCTGGATGTGGGCGGGACTCTCACGCTTCCTCTCGAGTGGACACGGGTATGTCGGGGAACTTCTTGACTTTCACCTAGGGTGTCAGGACCCTTTGGAAGTTCCAGAGGGTAGTTTTGATTAGCCTCGAGACGCCTCAGCGGAAATGGGCCTCATCTCTCCTGGAGGGGATAACCTCCTGGATTTTCTCGAGTTGCGGCAGGTGCTCTTGACTTATGACGGGGACCTCAGGGACCGGTCTGGTGGCATCAGGAAAGGCCAGTCCCCATGCGAGTTGCTCGGGGGCCTCTCGGGATTCCTCTCCCGTCGATGCTGGTGCCTAAGAACTTGTGTGGTGTCAGTCCGAAACCTGAGGATTCCTCTCCAGTGCTGACATGGATCTTGGGGTACTTCTGGAGTCTCCCTGGCGAGTCAGTCCTCATCTCGAGTCGGGCCATGCACGTGCGCTTTCCTCCCGAGCTGTAGCAGCAGTGGCAATCTTCCCTTCTCGTGGATCAAGGGATCAGTGGCTTTCCATCGAGTCTTTGCCACGAGGCTTTCCCACGAGGTGTCCCACATTGCTGTCCCACGAGCAACCGTGGTGTGAATCGATCCTCAGCTTGAAAGTCGAGGCAATGCAGTTAAAACAGTTTTCCCTGGAATGGACTGAGACATCTGGGGGACTCTGGGAATGGTGGCACGACCCTGGAGTTCCTCTCGCCTTTCCTGTGGAGAGCGCCTCCTCTTGAGATGCGACGGGAACGCCGGGAATTCTTTCCCGACTACGCAGGGAAAGGATCCCTCCTCTCGATCTACGCGGCGGAAACGGAGCTACTCTGGATGTGGGCGGGACTCTCGTGCTTCCTCTCGAGTGGAGACGGGTATGTTGGGGATCTTCTTGAGATGCAGCAAGGGTGTGAAGGACTCTTTGGAAGTTCCAGAGTTTAGGTGTGATTAGCCTAGAGTCGCCTCAGGGGAAATGGGCCTCATCTCGCCTGGAGGGGAGAACTTCCAGGATTTTCTCGAGTTGCGGCAGGTGCTCTCGACTTACGACGGGGACCTCAGGGACCCGATCTGGTGGCCTCAGGAAAGGCCAGTCCCCATGCGAGTTGCTCGGGGGCCTATCAAGATTCCTCTCCCGTCGATGCCGGGTCCTAAGATCTTGTGTGGAGTAGGTGTTGGAACCTGAGCATTCCTCTCCAGTGCTGACATGGATCTTGGGGTACTTCTGGAGTCTCCCCAGGGGAGTCAGTCCTCGTCTCGAGTGGGGGCATGCACGTGCGATTTCCTCCCGAGCTGTAGCAGCAGTGTCACGCTTCCCTTCGCGTGGATCAAGGGATCTGTGGCTTTCCCTCGAGGCTTTCCCACGAGTCTTTCCCACGAGGCTTTCCCACAGGGCTGTCCCACGTGCCACCGTGGTGTGAGTCGATCCTCGGCTTGAACGTCGAGGCAGTGCAGGGAAAACAGGTTTCCCTGGAATGGACTGAGACATCTGGGGGCCTCTGGGAATGGTGGCACGACCCTGGAGTGCCTCTCGCCTTTCCTGTGGAGAGCGCCTCCTCTTGAGATGCGACGGGAACCTCGGGAATTCTTTCCCGACCACGCAGGGAAAGGATCCCTCCTCTCGAGCTAGGAGGCGGAAACGGGGCTCCTCTGGATATGGGCGGGACTCTCGTGCTTCCTCTCGAGTGGAGACGGGTATGTCGGGGAACTTCTTGAGTTGCAGTAAGGGTGTGAAGGTCCCTTTGGAAGTTCCAGAGGTTAGGTGTGATTAGCCTCGAGACGCCTCAGCGGAAATGGGCCTCATCTCGCCTGGAGGGGAGAACCTCCTGGATTTTCCCAAGTTGAGGCAGGTGCTCTCGACTTACGAAGGGGACCACAGGGAACCGCTCTGGTGGCCTCAGGAAAGGCCAGTCCCCATGCGAGTTACTCGGGGGCCTCTCGGGATTCCTCTCCCCTCGATGCTGGGGCCTAAGACCTTGTGTGGAGTCGGTGCCGGAACCTGAGGATTCCTCTCCAGTGCTGACATGAATCTTGTGGTACTTCTGGCGTTTCCCCAGGGGAGTCAGTCTTCGTCTCGAGTGGGGGCATGCACGTGCGCTTTCCTCACAAGCTGTAGCAGCAGTGGCAATCTTCCCTTTACGTGGATCAAGGAATCAGGGGCTTTCCCTCGAGGTTTTCCCACGAGGCTTTCCCACGAGGCTTTCCCACAGGGCTGTCCCACGTGCCACCTTGGTGTGAGTCGATCCTCGGCTTGAAAGTGGAGGCAGTGCAGCGAAAACAGGTTTCCCTGGAATGGACCGAGACATCTTGGGGACTCTGGGAATGGTGGCACGACCCTGGAGTTCCTCTCGCCTTCCCTGTAGAGAGCGCCTGCTCTTGAGATGCGACGGGAATGCCGGGAATTCTTTCCCGACTACGCAGGGAGAGGATCCCTCCTCTCGAGCTAGGAGGCGGAAACGGGGCTCCTCTGGATGTGGGCGGGACTCTCACGCTTCCTCTCGAGTGGACACGGGTATGTCGGGGAACTTCTTGACTTTCACCTAGGGTGTCAGGACCCTTTGGAAGTTCCAGAGGGTAGTTTTGATTAGCCTCGAGACGCCTCAGCGGAAATGGGCCTCATCTCTCCTGGAGGGGATAACCTCCTGGATTTTCTCGAGTTGCGGCAGGTGCTCTTGACTTACGACGGGGACCTCAGGGACCGTTCTGGTGGCATCAGGAAAGGCCAGTCCCCATGCGAGTTGCTCGGGGGCCTCTCGGGATTCCTCTCCCGTCGATGCTGGTGCCTAAGAACTTGTGTGGTGTCAGTCCGAAACCTGAGGATTCCTCTCCAGTGCTGACATGGATCTTGGGGTACTTCTGGAGTCTCCCTGGCGAGTCAGTCCTCATCTCGAGTCGGGCCATGCACGTGCGCTTTCCTCCCGAGCTGTAGCAGCAGTGGCAATCTTCCCTTCTAGTGGATCAAGGGATCAGTGGCTTTCCATCGAGTCTTTGCCACGAGGCTTTCCCACGAGGTGTCCCACATTGCTGTCCCACGAGCAACCGTGGTGTGAATCGATCCTCAGCTTGAAAGTCGAGGCAATGCAGTTAAAACAGTTTTCCCTGGAATGGAATGAGACATCTGGGGGACTCTGGAATGGTGGCACGACCCTGGAGTTCCTCTCGCCTTTCCTGTGGAGAGCGCCTCCTCTTGAGATGCGACGGGAACGCCGGGAATTCTTTCCCGACTACGCAGGGAAAGGATCCCTCCTCTCGATCTACGCGGCGGAAACGGAGCTACTCTGGATGTGGGCGGGTTCTCGTGTTTCCTCTCGAGTGGAGACGGGTATGTTGGGGATCTTCTTGAGATGCAGCAAGGGTGTGAAGGACTCTTTGGAAGTTCCAGAGGTTTAGGTGTGATTAGCCTAGAGTCGCCTCAGGGGAAATGGGCCTCATCTCGCCTGGAGGGGAGAACTTCCTGGATTTTCTCGAGTTGCGGCAGGTGCTCTCGACTTACGACGGGGACCTCAGGGACCCGCTCTGGTGGCCTCAGGAAAGGCCAGTGTCCATGCGAGTTGCTGGGGGCCTCTCGGGATTCCCCTCCCGTCTATGCCGGGGCCTAAGACCTTGTTTGGAGTCGGTGCCGGAACCTGAGGATTACTCTCCAGTGCTGACATGGATCTTGGGGTACTTCTGGAGTCTCCCAAGGGGAGTCAGTCCTCATCTCGAGTGGGGGCATGCACGTGCGCTTTCCTCCCGAGCTGTAGCAGCAGTGTCACGCTTCCCTTCGCGTGTATCAAGGGATCCGTGGCTTTGCCTCGAGGCTTTCCCAAAGGGCTGTCCCACGTGCCACCGTGGTGTGATTGGATCCTCGTCCTGACAGTCGAGGCAGTGTAGGGAAACAGGTTTCCCTGGAATGGACTGAGACATCTGGGGGACTCTGGGAATGGTGGCACGACCCTGGAGTTCCTCTCGCCTTTCCTGTGGAGAGCGCCTCCTCTTGAGATGCGACGGGAATGCCGGGAATTCTTTCCCGACCACGCAGGGAAAGGATCCCTCCTCTCGAGCTAGGAGGCGGAAACGGGGCTCCTCTGGATGTGGGCGGGACTCTCGTGCTTCCTCTCGAGAGGAGACGGGTATGTCGGGGAACTTCATGAGATGCAGCAATTGTGTGAAGGACCCTTTGGAAGTTCCAGTGGTTCGGTGTGATTAGCCTCGAGACGCCTAAGTGGAAATGGGCCTCATCTCTCCTGGAGGGGAGAATCTCCTGGATTTTCTTGAGATGCGGCAACTGCTCTCGACTTTCGACGGGGACCTCAGGGACCCGCTCTGGTGGCCTCAGGAAAGGCCAGTCCCCATGCGAGTTGCTCGTGGGCCACTCGGGATGCCTCATCCGTCGATGCCGGGGCCTAAGATCTTGTGTGGAGTCGGTGCCGGAACCGGAGGATTCCTCTCCAGTGCTGACATGGCTCTTGGGGTACTTCTGGAGTCTCCCAAGGGGAGACAGTCCTCGTCTCGAGTGGGGGCATGCACGTGCGATTTCCTCCCGAGCTGTAGCAGCAGTGTCACGCTTCCCTTCGCGTGGATCAAGGGATCTGTGCCTTTCCCTCGAAGCTTTCCCACGAGGCTTTCCCTCGAGGCTTTCCCACAGGGCTGTCCCACGTGCCACCGTGGTGTGAGTCGATCCTCGGCTTGAAAGTCGAGGAAGTGCAGGGAAAACAGGTTTCCCTGGAATGGACTGAGACATCTGGGGGACACTGGGAATGGTGGCACGACCCTGGAGATCCTCTCGCCTTTCCGGTGGAGAGCGCCTACTCTTGAGTTGCGACGGGAACGCCGGGAATTCTTTCCCGTTTACGCTAGGGAAGGATCCCTCCTCTCGAGTTAGGAGGCGGAAACGGGTTCCTCTGGATGTGGGCGGGACTCTCGTGCTTCGTTTCGAGTGGAGACGGCTATGTCGGGGGACTTCTTGAGTTGCAGCAAGTGTGTGAAGGACCTTTGGAATTTCTAGATGTTAGGTGTGATTACCCTCGAGACGCCTCAGCGGAAATGGGCCTCATCTTGCCTGGAGGGGAGAACCTCCTGGATTTTCTCGAGTTTCGGCAGGTGCTCTCGTCTTACGACGGGGACCTCAGGGATCTGCTCTGGTGGCCTCAGTAAAGGCCAGTCCCCATGCGAGTTGCTCGGGGCCTCTCGGAATTCCTCTCCCGTCGATGCCGGGGCCTAAGATCTTGTGTGGAGTCGGTACCGGAACCTGAGGATTCCTCTCCAGTGCTGACATGGATCTTGGGGTACTTCTGGAGTCTCCCCAGGGGAGTCAGTCCTCGTCTCGAGTGGGGCATGCACGTGCGCTTTCCTCCCGAGCTGTAGCAGCAGTGTCACGCTTCCCTTCGCGTGTTTCAAGGGATCCATGGCTTTGCCTCGAGGCTTTCCCAAAGGGCTGTCCCACGTGCCACCGTGGTGTGATTGGATCCTCGTCCTGACAGTCGAGGCAGTGTAGGGAAACAGGTTTCCCTGCAATGGACTGAGACATATGGGGGACTCTGGGAATGTTGGCACGACCCTGGAGTTCCTCTCGCCTTTCCTGTGGAGAGGGCCTCCTCTTGAGATGCGCCGGGAATGCCGGGAATTCTTTCCCTACCACGCAGGGAAAGGATCCCTCCTCTCGAGCCAGGAGGCGGAAACGGGGCTCCTCTGGATGTGGCGGGACTCTCATGCTTCCTCTCGAGAGGAGACGGGTATGTCGGAACTTCATGAGATGCAGCAATTGTGTGAAGGACCCTTTGAAGTTCCAGTGTTCGGT
>NW_017192299.1:0-10358 GCF_001704415.2 Capra hircus
TCTCTCAGGGTCCCATCTGTTGGCCTCAGGAAAGGCCAGTCCCCATGCGAGTTGCACGGGGGCCTCGAGATTGCTCTCCTGTCGATGCCGGGGCCTAAGATCTTGTGTGGAGTCGGTGCCGGAACCTGGGGATTCCTCTCCAGTGCTGACATGGATCTTGGGGTACTTCTGGAGTCTCCCCAGGGCAGTCAGTCCTCTACTCAAGTGGGGGCATGCACGTGCGCTTTCCTCCCGAGCTGTAACAGCAGAGTCACGCTTCCCTTCGCGTGGATCAACGGATCTGTGGCTTTCCATCGAGGCTTTCCAAGAGGCTTTCCCACGAGGCTTTCCCACAGGGCTGTCCGCACGTGCCACCGTGGTGTGAGTGGATCCTCGGCTTGAAAGTGCGAGGCAGTGCAGGAAAACAGGTTTCCCTGGAATGGACTGAGACATCCAGGGAACTCTGGAATGGTGGCACGACCCTGGAGTTCCTCTCGCCTTTCCGGTGGAGAGCGCGTCTCTTGAGATGCGACGGGAACGCCGGGAATTCTTTCCCGACCACGCAGGGAAAGTATCCCCTCCTCTCGGGCTAGGAGCTGGAATCGGGGCTCCTCCTCTGGATGTTGGCGGGACTCTCGTGCTTCTTCTCGAGTGCAGACGGGTATGTCGGGGAACTTCTTGAGTTGCAGCAGGGGTGTGAAGGACCCTTTGGAAGATCCAGAGGTACGGTGTGATTAGCCTCCAGATACCTGAGCGGAAATAGGTCTCAGCTCGCCTGGAGGGGAGAACCTCCTGGATTTTCTCGAGTTGCGGTAGGTGCTCTCGACTTACGACGGGAACCTCAGGGATCCACTGTGGTTTCGTCATGAAAGGCCAGTCCCCATGCGAGTTGCTCGGGGCCTCTCGGGCTTCCTCTCCCGTCGATGCAGGGGCCTAAGATCTTGTGTGGATCCGGTGCAGGAACCTGAGGATTCCTCTCCAGTGCTGACATGGATCTTGGGGTACTTCTGGAGTCTCCCCAGGGGAGTCAGTCCTCGTCTCGAGTGGGGGCATGCACGTGCGCTTTCCTCCCGAGCTGTAGCAGCAGTGTTCCTCTTCCCTTCGCATGGATCAAGGGATCTGTGGCTTTCCCTCGAGGCTTTCCCACGAGGCTTTCCCACGAGGCTTTCCCACAAGGTTGTCCACGTGCCACCGTGGTGTGAGTCGATCCTCGGCTTGAAAGTCGAGGCAGTGCAGGGAAAAACAGTTTCCCTGGAATGGACTGAGACATCTGCGGGACTCTGGAATGGTGGCACGACCCTGGAGTTCTCTCGCTTTCCTGTGGAGAGCGCCACCTCTTAAGATGCGACGGGAACGCCGGGAATTCTTTCCCGACCACGCAGGGAAAGGATCCCTCCTCTCGAGCTAGGAGGCGGAAAACGGGGCTCCTCTGCTTGTGGCGGTTCTCGTGCTTCAGGTCGAGTGGAGACGGGTATGTCGGGGAACGTCTTGAGTTGCAGCAAGGGTGTGAAGGACCCTTTTGAAGTTGCAGATGTAAGGTGTGATTAGCCTCGAAGTACCTCAGCGAAATGGGCCTAATCTCGCCTGGAAGGGAGAACCTCCTGGATGTTCTCGAGTTGCGGCAGGTGCTCTCACTTACGACTGGGACCTCAGGGACCCGCTCTGGTGGCCTCAGGAAAGGCCAGTCCCCATGCGAGTTGCTCGGGGGCCTCTCGGGGCTACTCGGATTTCCTCTCTGTCGATGCTGGGGCCTAAGACCTTGTGTGGAGTCAGTGCCAGAACCTGAGGATTCCTCTCCAGTGCTGACATGGATCTTGGGATACTTCTGGAGTCTCCCCAGGGAGTCAGTCCTCGTCTCAAGTGGGGGCATGCACGTGCACTTTCCTTCCGCAGCTGTAGCAGCAGTGTCGCATTTCCTACCCGTGGATAAAGGGATCTGTGGCTTTCCCTCGAGGCTTTCCACGAGGCTTTCCCACAGGGCTGTCCCACGTGCCACTGTGGTGTGAGTCGATCCTCGCGGCTTGAAAGTCAAGGCAGTTCAGGGAATACAGGTTTCCCTGGAATGGACTGAGACATCTGGGGTACTCAGGAACGGTGGAACTACCTGGAGTTCCTCTCGCCTTTCCTGTGGAGAGCGCCTCCCCTTGAGATGCGACCTGAACGTCGGGAATTCTTTCCCGAGCATCCAGGAAAGGATCCTCCTCTCAGCTAGGAGGCGGAGACGGGGCTCCTCTGGATGTGGGCGGGACTCTCGTGCTTCCCTCGAGTGGAGACGGGTATGTCGGGGACTTTTGAGTTGCAGCAACTGTGTGAAGGACCCTTTGGAAGTTCCAGAGGTTAGGTGTGATTAGCCTCGAGACGCCTCAGCGGAAATAGGCCTCATCTCGCCTGGAGGGGAGAACCTCCTGGATGTTCTCGAGTTGCGGCAGGTGCTCTCCACTTACGACTGGGACCTCAGGGACCCGCTCTGGTGGCCTCAGGAAAGGCCAGTCCCCATGCGAGTTGTTCGGGGGCCTCTCGGGGGCTACTCGGATTTCCTCTCCTGTCGATGCTGGGGCCTAAGACCTTGTGTGGAGTCAGTGCCGGAACCTGAGGATTCCTCCAGTGCTGACATGGATCTTGGTACTTCTGGAGTCTCCCCAGGGAGTCAGTCCTCGTCTCAAGTGGGGGCATGCACGTGCACTTTCCTTCCGAGCTGTAGCAGCAGTGTCGCTTTCCCTACGGTGGATCAAGGGATCTGTGGCTTTCCCTCGAGGCTTTCCCACGAGGCTTTCCCACAGGGCTGTCCCACGTGCCACCGTGGTGTGAGTCGATCCTCGGCTTGAAACTCGAGCATTGCTGGGAAAAAAAGGTTTTCCTGGAATGGAATGAGACATCTGGGGACTCTGGAATGGTGGCACGACCCTGGAGTTCATCTCGCCTTTCCTGTGGAGAGCGCCTCCTCTTGAGATGCGACGGAAACGCAGGAATTCTTTCCCGAACACGCAGGGAAAGGATCCCTCCTCTCGAGATAGGAGGCGGAAACGGGGCTCCTCTGTATGTGGGCGGTACTCTCGTGCTTCCTCTGGAGTGGAGACGGGTATGTCGGCGGAACTTCTTGAGTTGCAGCAAGGGTGTGAGGGACCCTTTGAAAGTTCCAGAGTTTAGGTGTGATTTGCCTCGAGACACCTCAGCGGAAATGGGCCTCATCTCGCCTGAAGGGGAGACCTCCTGGATTTTCTCGAGTTGTGGCAGGTGCACTCGACTTACGACGGGGACCTCAGGGACCCGCCCTGGTGGCCTCAGGAAAGTCCAGTCCCCATTCGAGTTGCTCGGGGGCCTATCGGGATTCCTCTCCCGTCGATGCGGGCCTAAGAACTTGTGTGGTGTCGGTGCCGGAACCTGAGTATTGCTCTCCAGTGCTGACATGGATCTTGGGTACTTCTGGAGTCTCCCCAGTGGAATCAGTCCTCGTCTCGAGTGGGGGCATGCACGTGCGCTTTCCTCCCGAGCTGTAGCAGGAGTGTCACGCTTCCCTTCACGTGGATCAAGGGATCTGTGGCTTTCCCTTCAGGCTTTCCCACGAGGCTTTCCAACGAGGCTTTCCCAGAGGGTTGTCCCACATGCCACCGTGGTGTGAGTCGATCCTCGGCTTGAAAGTCGAGCATTGCAGGGAAAACAGGTTTCCCTGGACTGGACTGAGACATCTGGGGACTCAGGGAATGGTGGCACGACCGTGAATTCCTCTCGCCTTTCCTGTGGAGAGTGCCTCCTCCTTAGATGAGACGGGAACTCCGGGAATTCTTCCTGTCCACGCAGGGAAAGGATCCCTCCTCTCGAGCTAGGAGGCGTAATCGGGGCTCCTCTGGTGTGGGCGGGACTCTCGTCCTTCCTCTCGAGTGCAGACGGGTATGTCGGGGAACTTCTTGAGTTGCAGCAAGGGTGTGAAGGACCCTTTGGAAGTTCCAGAGTTTAAGTGTGATTACCTCTGTTGCCTCAGCGGAATTGGCCTCATGTCGCCTGGAGGGGAGAACCTCCTGGATTTTCTCGAGTTGCGGCAGGTGCTCTCGATTTACGATGGGGTCTCAGGGTCCCACTCTGTTGGCCTCAGGAAAGGCCAGTCCCCATGCGAGTTGCACGGGGGCCTCTCGAGATTGCTCTCCTGTCGATGCCGGGGCCTAAGATCTTGTGTGGAGTCGGTGCCGGAACCTGGGGATTCCTCTCCAGTGCTGACATGGATCTTGGGGTACTTCTGGAGTCTCCCCAGGCAGTCAGTCCTCTACTCAGTGGGGGCATGCACGTGCGCTTTCCTCCCGAGCTGTAACAGCAGAGTCACGCTTCCCTTCGCGTGGATCAACGGATCTGTGGCTTTCCATCGAGGCTTTCCCAAGAGGCTTTCCCACGAGGCTTTCCCACAGGGCTGTCCCACGTGCCACCGTGGTGTGAGTGGATCCTCGGCTTGAAAGTCGAGGCAGTGCAGGGAAAACAGGTTTCCCTGGAATGGACTGGAGACATCCAGGGAACTCTGGGAATGGGTGGCACGACCCTGGAGTTCCTCTCGCCTTTCCGGTGGAGAGCGCGTCCTCTTGAGATGCGACGGGAACGCCGGGAATTCTTTCCCGACCACGCAGGGAAAGTATCCCTCCTCTCGGGCTAGGAGCTGGAATCGGGGCTCCTCTGGATGTTGGCGGGACTCTCGTGCTTCTTCTCGAGTGGCAGACGGGTATGTCGGGGAACTTCTTGAGTTGCAGCAGGGGTGTGAAGGACCCTTTGGAAGATCCAGAGGTACGGTGTGATTAGCCTCCAGATACCTGAGCGGAAATAGGTCCTCAGCTCGCCTGGAGGGGAGAACCTCCTGGATTTTCTCGAGTTGCGGTAGGTGCTTCGACTTACGACGGGAACCTCAGGATCCACTGTGGTTTCGTCATGAAAGGCCAGTCCCCATGCGAGTTGCTCGGGGGCCTCTCGGGCTTCCTCTCCCGTCGATGCAGGGGCCTAAGATCTTGTGTGGATCCGGTGCAGGAACCTGAGGATTCCTCTCCAGTGCTGACATGGATCTTGGGGTACTTCTGGAGTCTCCCCAGGGGAGTCAGTCCTCGTCTCGAGTGGGGGCATGCACGTGCGCTTTCCTCCCGAGCTGTAGCAGCAGTGTTCCTCTTCCCTTCGCATGGATCAAGGGATCTGTGGCTTTCCCTCGAGGCTTTCCCACGAGGCTTTCCACGAGGCTTTCCCACAAGGTTGTCCCACGTGCCACCGTGGTGTGAGTCGATCCTCGGCTTGAAAGTCGAGGCAGTGCAGGGAAAACAGGTTTCCCTGGAATGGACTGAGACATCTGGCGGGACTCTGGGAATGGTGGCACGACCCTGGAGTTCCTCTCGCCTTTCCTGTGGAGAGCGCCACCTCTTAAGATGCGACGGGAACGCCGGGAATTCTTTCCGACCACGCAGGGAAAGGATCCCTCCTCTCGAGCTAGGAGGCGGAAACGGGGCTCCTCTGCTTGTGGGCGGGATTCTCGTGCTTCAGGTCGAGTGGAGACGGGTATGTCGGGGAACGTCTTGAGTTGCAGCAAGGGTGTGAAGGACCCTTTGGAAGTTGCAGATGTAAGGTGTGATTAGCCTCGAAGTACCTCAGCGGAAATGGCCTAATCTCGCCTGGAAGGGAGAACCTCCTGGATGTTCTCGAGTTGCGGCAGGTGCTCTCCACTTACGACTGGGACCTCAGGGACCCGCTCTGGTGGCCTCAGGAAAGGCCAGTCCCATGCGAGTTGCTCGGGGGCCTCTCGGGGCTACTCGGATTTCCTCTCCTGTCGATGCTGGGGCCTAAGACCTTGTGTGGAGTCAGTGCCAGAACCTGAGGATTCCTCTCCAGTGCTGACATGGATCTTGGGATACTTCTGGAGTCTCCCCAGGGGAGTCAGTCCTCGTCTCAAGTGGGGCATGCACGTGCACTTTCCTTCCGAGCTGTAGCAGCAGTGTCGCATTCCCTACCGTGGATAAAGGGATCTGTGGCTTTCCCTCGAGGCTTTCCCACGAGGCTTTCCCACAGGGCTGTCCCACGTGCCACTGTGGTGTGAGTCGATCCTCGCTTGAAAGTCAGGCAGTTCAGGGAATACAGGTTTCCCTGGAATGGACTGAGACATCTGGGGTACTCAGGAACGGTGGGACTACCCTGGAGTTCCTCTCGCCTTTCCTGTGGAGAGCGCCTCCCTTGAGATGCGACCTGAACGTCGGAATTCTTTCCCGAGCATCCAGGGAAAGGATCCCTCCTCTCAAGCTAGGAGGCGGAGACGGGGCTCCTCTGGATGTGGGCGGGACTCTCGTGCTTCACTCGAGTGGAGACGGGTATGTCGGGGAACTTCTTGAGTTGCAGCAACTGTGTGAAGGACCCTTTGGAAGTTCCAGAGGTTAGGTGTGATTAGCCTCGAGACGCCTCAGCGGAAATAGGCCTCATCTCGCCTGGAGGGGAGAACCTCCTGGATGTTCTCGAGTTGCGGCAGGTGCTCTCCACTTACGACTGGGACCTCAGGGACCCGCTCTGGTGGCCTCAGGAAAGGCCAGTCCCCATGCGAGTTGTTCGGGGCCTCTCGGGGCTACTCGGATTTCCTCTCCTGTCGATGCTGGGGCCTAAGACCTTGTGTGGAGTCAGTGCCGGAACCTGAGGATTCCTCTCCAGTGCTGACATGGATCTTGGGATACTTCTGGAGTCTCCCAGGGAGTCAGTCCTCGTCTCAGTGGGGCATGCACGTGCACTTTCCTTCCGAGCTGTAGCAGCAGTGTCGCATTTCCCTACGGGTGGATCAAGGGATCTGTGGCTTTCCCTCGAGGCTTTCCCACGAGGCTTTCCCACAGGGCTGTCCCACGTGCCACCGTGGTGTGAGTCGATCCTCGGCTTGAAACTCGAGGCATTGCTGGGAAAAAAGGTTTTCCTGGAATGGAATGAGACATCTGGGGGACTCTGGGAATGGTGGCACGACCCTGGAGTTCATCTCGCCTTTCCTGTGGAGAGCGCTCCTCTTGAGATGCGACGGAAACGCCAGGAATTCTTTCCGAACACGCAGGGAAAGGATCCTCCTCTCGGATAGGAGGCGGAAACGGGGCTCCTCTGTATGTGGGCGGTACTCTCGTGCTTCCTCTGGAGTGGAGACGGGTATGTCGGGGAACTTCTTGAGTTGCAGCAAGGGTGTGAGGGACCCTTTGAAAGTTCCAGAGTTTAGGTGTGATTTGCCTCGAGACACCTCAGCGGAAATGGGCCTCATCTCGCCTGAAGGGGAGACCTCCTGGATTTTCTCGAGTTGTGGCAGGTGCACTCGACTTACGACGGGGACCTCAGGGACCCGCCCTGGTGGCCTCAGGAAAGTCCAGTCCCCATTCGAGTTGCTCGGGGGCCTATCGGGATTCCTCTCCCGTCGATGCCGGGGCCTAAGAACTTGTGTGGTGTCGGTGCCGGAACCTGAGTATTGCTCTCCAGTGCTGACATGGATCTTGGGGTACTTCTGGAGTCTCCCCAGTGGAATCAGTCCTCGTCTCGAGTGGGGCATGCACGTGCGCTTTCCTCCCGAGCTGTAGCAGGAGTGTCACGCTTCCCTTCACGTGGATCAAGGGATCTGTGGCTTTCCCTTCAGGCTTTCCCACGAGGCTTTCCAACGAGGCTTTCCCAGAGGGTTGTCCCACATGCCACCGTGGTGTGAGTCGATCCTCGGCTTGAAAGTCGAGGCATTGCAGGGAAAACAGGTTTCCCTGGACTGGACTGAGACATCTGGGGGACTCAGGGAATGGTGGCACGACCGTGGAATTCCTCTCGCCTTTCCTGTGGAGAGTGCCTCCTCCTTAGATGAGACGGGAACTCCGGGAATTCTTCCCTGTCCACGCAGGGAAAGGATCCCTCCTCTCGAGCTAGGAGGCGTAATCGGGGCTCCTCTGGGTGTGGGCGGGACTCTCGTCCTTCCTCTCGAGTGCAGACGGGTATGTCGGGGAACTTCTTGAGTTGCAGCAAGGGTGTGAAGGACCCTTTGGAAGTTCCAGAGTTTAAGTGTGATTACCCTCTTGTTGCCTCAGCGGAATTGGGCCTCATGTCGCCTGGAGGGGAGAACCTCCTGGATTTTCTCGAGTTGCGGCAGGTGCTCTCGATTTACGATGGGGTCCTCAGGGTCCCACTCTGTTGGCCTCAGGAAAGGCCAGTCCCCATGCGAGTTGCACGGGGGGGCCTCTCGAGATTGCTCTCCTGTCGATGCCGGGGCTAAGATCTTGTGTGGAGTCGGTGCCCGGAACCTGGGGATTCCTCTCCAGTGCTGACATGGATCTTGGGGTACTTCTGGAGTCTCCCCAGGGCAGTCAGTCCTCTACTCAAGTGGGGGCATGCACGTGCGCTTTCCTCCCGAGCTGTAACAGCAGAGTCACGCTTCCCTTCGCGTGGATCAACGGATCTGTGGCTTTCCATCGAGGCTTTCCCAAGAGGCTTTCCCACGAGGCTTTCCCACAGGGCTGTCCCACGTGCCACCGTGGTGTGAGTGGATCCTCGGCTTGAAAGTCGAGGCAGTACAGGGAAAACAGGTTTCCCTGGAATGGACTGAGACATCCAGGGAACTCTGGAATGGTGGCACGACCCTGGAGTTCCTCTCGCCTTTCCGGTGGAGAGCGCGTCCTCTTGAGATGCGACGGGAACGCCGGGAATTCTTTCCCGACCACGCAGGGAAAGTATCCCTCCTCTCGGGCTAGGAGCTGGAATCGGGCTCCTCTGGATGTTGGCGGGACTCTCGTGCTTCTTCTCGAGTGCAGACGGGTATGTCGGGGAACTTCTTGAGTTGCAGCAGGGGGTGTGAAGGACCCTTTGGAAGATCCAGAGGTACGGTGTGATTAGCCTCCAGATACCTGAGCGGAAATAGGTCTCAGCTCGCCTGGAGGGGAGAACCTCCTGGATTTTCTCGAGTTGCGGTAGGTGCTCTCGACTTACGACGGGAACCTCAGGGATCCACTGTGGTTTCGTCATGAAAGGCCAGTCCCCATGCGAGTTGCTCGGGGGCCTCTCGGGCTTCCTCTCCCGTCGATGCAGGGGCCTAAGATCTTGTGTGGATCCGGTGCAGGAACCTGAGGATTCCTCTCCAGTGCTGACATGGATCTTGGGGTACTTCTGGAGTCTCCCCAGGGGAGTCAGTCCTCGTCTCGAGTGGGGGCATGCACGTGCGCTTTCCTCCCGAGCTGTAGCAGCAGTGTTCCTCTTCCTTTCGCATGGATCAAGGGATCTGTGGCTTTCCCTCGAGGCTTTCCCACGAGGCTTTCCACGAGGCTTTTCCACAAGGTTGTCCCACGTGCCACCGTGGTGTGAGTCGATCCTCGGCTTGAAAGTCGAGGCAGTGCAGGGAAAACAGGTTTCCCTGGAATGGACTGAGACATCTGGGGGACTCTGGGAATGGTGGCACGACCCTGGAGTTCCTCTCGCCTTTCCTGTGGAGAGCGCCACCTCTTAAGATGCGACGGGAACGCCGGGAATTCTTTCCCGACCACGCAGGGAAAGGATCCCTCCTCTCGAGCTAGGAGGCGGAAACGGGGCTCCTCTGCTTGTGGGCGGATTCTCGTGCTTCAGGTCGAGTGGAGACGGGTATGTCGGGGAACGTCTTGAGTTGCAGCAAGGGTGTGAAGGACCCTTTGGAAGTTGCAGATGTAAGGTGTGATTAGCCTCGAAGTACCTCAGCGGAAATGGGCCTAATCTCGCCTGGAAGGGAGAACGCTCCTGGATGTTCTCGAGTTGCGGCAGGTGCTCTCCACTTACGACTGGGACCTCAGGGACCCGCTCTGGTGGCCTCAGGAAAGGCCAGTCCCCATGCGAGTTGCTCGGGGCCTCTCGGGGCTACTCGGATTTCCTCTCCTGTCGATGCTGGGGCCTAAAGACCTTGTGTGGAGTCAGTGCCAAACCTGAGGATTCCTCTCCAGTGCTGACATGGATCTTGGGATACTTCTGGAGTCTCCCCAGGGGAGTCAGTCCTCGTCTCAAGTGGGGGCATGCACGTGCACTTTCCTTCCCGAGCTGTAGCAGCAGTGTCGCATTTCCCTACCCGTGGATAAAGGGATCTGTGGCTTTCCCTCGAGGCTTTCCACGAGGCTTTCCCACAGGGCTGTCCCACGTGCCACTGTGGTGTGAGTCGATCCTCGGCTTGAAAGTCAAGGCAGTTCAGGGAATACAGGTTTCCCTGGAATGGACTGAGACATCTGGGTACTCAGGGAACGGTGGGACTACCCTGGAGTTCCTCTCGCCTTTCCTGTGGAGAGCGCCTCCCCTTGAGATGCGACTGAACGTCGGGAATTCTTTCCCGAGCATCCAGGGAAAGGATCCCTCCTCTCAAGCTAGGAGGCGGAGACGGGGCTCCTCTGGATGTGGGCGGGGACTCTCGTGCTTCCACTCGAGTG
>NW_017192300.1:0-10358 GCF_001704415.2 Capra hircus
CAGCAGCAGTTCCTTTCTTAGGGGCAGTTATCCCTGAGATTGGACCTGGAAAGGCAGAGCCACCTCCACACACACGCTTTTCTGTCCCCTTTCCTCTGAGGAGAGCTCTAGTGAGCCTAGGTCTGTCAGGAAAATTCTTGGCTTTGACGGGATCCCACCCAGTGTGTGAACCTGCATACCCGACCTAGGGGCCCACAGGCACCTGTTTGCTTGAGTGGGTCCTGGAGGGGTGCAGCATAGCAAGAGCTTAAAAATCCATCCAATTTGTCTTTTTTTTTTTACCTCGGAGAGAACGAGTTTGCTCCACCTCCACCCTTTGGCAGTGTGGAGGAAGAGGCACCACCCTCTCCCACAGGGACATAGGGCCTACCAGGAGAGAAAGGCCCCTTGAGGAGCTGAGCCCAGGTAGGCAGCCAGTGATGTCAAGCACACTCCCGCTGCTTGCTTCTTCATGGGCACTCCCACGATCTGCTAGGAATGTCTTTGCAAGGATCTCAAAGGGAAGGGGAGATACATGGCCCTGTCTCTGGAACTTCAGTCCTCTGAGCAGATCTGGAGGTCTTGAGATGTATAAGCAAACCTGTTCCTTCCAAATAGAGGCTTGCAAACACACCCCGGTGGTTGCCTCTTCTTCCCCGAAGAAGTCTTTCTTTCCCCACATGCTGCGAACTCCCTGTCCCAACCTCCAAGAATAGTGCTTCTTGCCATTCCTTTCTTAGAGGCAGTTATCCCTGAGCTTGGGGCCGTAGGAGTAGCCCCACACTCACAGGGAAAGGCAAAGACTCCTCCATACATCTCCTCTATTCCCTTTGCTCTGGAGGAGAGCTCTAGTGAGCCTAGGTCTTTTCAGGAAAATTCTTGGCTTGGACAGGATCTCACCCTGTTTGTGAACCTGCATACCCAACCAGGGGCCACAGAGCACCTGTTTCAGTAAAATGGGCCCTGAAAGGTGCAGCCTAGCAAGAGCTTGAAAATCCATTCAATTGCTGTTTTGTACCTCTGACAGAGCAAGCTTGGCTCCACCCTTTGGCAGTGAGGAGAAAAGAGGCATGACACCCTCCCCAAGGGGATATGGGGCCTACTTCGAGAGGAAAAGGCCCCTTGTGGAGCTGAGGCCAGGAAGGCACACAGTCGTGTCAAACACACTCCACGGCTTGCTTCTTCAGGGCACTCCTGCTATCAGCTAGGAATGTCTTTGCAATGATCACAAAGGGAAGGGAGATACAAGTGCTCTGAGGACCCTCGGTTTTTCAAGTTCAAGCAAGTTCAAGTTCAAGCTCTCAAGTTGAAGTTCAAGTCAAGGTCAAGGTCAACTTGTTCAGGTCAGGTCAAGGGGTCAAGTTCAAGGTCAAGTTCAAGTTCAAGGTTCAAGTTCCAAGGTCAAGGGTTCAAGTTCAAGTTCAAGGTCAAGCTTCAAGTTCAAGTTGAAGTTCAAGTCAAGGTCAAGTCTCAAGGAGTCTCAAGGTCAAAGTCTCAAGTCAAGTTCAAGTTCAAGTCAAAGTCAAGTTCAAGTTCAAGTTCAAGTCAAAGTTCAAAGTCAAGTTCAAGTTCAAGTCAAGTTCAAGTTCAAGTTAAGTTCAAGTTCAAGTTCAAGGTCTCAAGTTCAAGTTCAAGTTCAAGGTCAAGGTCAAGGTCAAGTCAAGTTCAAGTTCAAGTTCAAGGGCAGGGCAAGGCCAAGCCCAAGACCAAGGCAAGGGCAACGGCAACGCCAAGGGCAAGGCCAAGGCCCAGGCCAAGGCAAAGGCCAAGGCCACCAAAGCGACGCCCAAACCCCGTAACGCCTGACAAAAGGCAGAAGCCACTAGGCCCCTGTGCAGAGGAAGCCACTGAAGCAGCAAGGCCACAGAGCTACCCGACTCCCATTCCCACATGAAGATGTGAGGATAAAGGGCCTCATCCCAGCAAAGCACCCGCTCCCACCACCCCCCAACCCCGGCCCCCGCCCCCCGCAGCACGCCCCCTTAAACAACACTGTCTTCCCAGAAAAGAGAACGGAGAAGCCATGTGTGTGCCAAAGGAGCAAGATGAACGAACGATGCCACGCCCTCCGAATTTGGGCACACCTGACGCCTCGGAACCCCGGGCCTGGCCGATGGTCCCAGCCGTTCTCGGGTGGGAGGGGGGTCAACACATTGGCCGAGAGCCCTTACCCAGGCCACCCGCAAATCCCCTGAGATGTGATCCGACCACAGGGACCGAGGGCAAACGTACCGCTTGAGGTGCTGGAGGAGCCGGACGAAGCCATGGTGGGAGAGGCACACGGGCACGCTGCAGACTGCTGGCCGAGTGGGCGGGACCCAGCAGCTCAGGACTCTGGAGAACGGGAGGCGTCTCCGTCACCATTGACGTCAATAGGGTTTGGGTGGGTAGATGGAGGGGGCCGCCCCTGGCCTCTTTCCAAGCAGAGACCCTGGACGGAGTCCCGTGGAGCGAGTGGGCTTTTCCCGGGCACGGCTGTGCCCTGGACCGCCAAGATCCCCGTTGGGTGTGGCGGGCAGTTCGGGGCCTTTGGTTTGTGGCCCTCCCTCGCAGCGGGGGGTGGTTCAACCCCGAGTGGATCAATCAGGGGCCCTCAGCAGTGCCAAGGGAACTCACCGCCCAGGAAACGCCCCTAGGTCCCTTTGAATTGGCCACCAACGCCCCCTTTCCCAGCCTGCCTTGCTCTGAGATTTCCCGCCTTTTCACATTTCCACAGGTCCCTGGTCCTCGACTGTCCCCTGCTGGCTCCTCCAAGGCATTCCGGGACACCAGACGCTCTCTCCAGCGCCTCCACCTAGATCCATCGCTGTCCTCGCCTCCGTTTCCCCCATGCCCCCTCCCCAACTCCTCCGTGGGCTCTTGGCATCCTTTCCCTACAGCAGTCCCAGAGTGCCACCGCCGAGGGCTTTGAGTTGCCTGGAGCTCAAGGCTCCGGCCAGAGACCTGAGGGGCCAGCGTCTGGACTGGCAGCTAATGCCATTTGGGGCTTTTCTCACGTGGAGCCTGAGGCCCGCACCTCCGCGGGCAACCCCCCAGCACGAGTGCCCTGGAGATACCCGCCCAAGGGGACAGTGTATCACTACTGTGGGGAAGGAGGTTCCTGTTTTCCCTGCACTGGTTCGACTTTCACGCCGAGGATCGACTCACACCATGGTGGCAAGTGGAATAGCCCTGTGGGAAAGACTCATGGGAAAGACTCCAGGGAAAGCCACAGATTCCTTGATCACGAGAAGGGAAGCGTGACACTGCTGCTACCGCTCGGGAGGAAAGCGCACGTGCATGACCCCACTCGAGCCGAGGACTGACGCAAGCTTGGGAGACTCCAGAAGTACGCCAAGATCCATGTCAGCACTGGAGAGGAATCCTCAGGTTCCGGTCCCGACTCCACACAAGGTCTTAGGCCCCGGCATCGACGGAGAGGAATACTGAGAGGCCCCCTAGCACCTCGCATGGGGACTGGCCTTTCCTGAGGTCACCAGAGCGGGTCCCTGAGGTCTCCTCGTAACTCGAGAGCACCTGCCGCAACTCGAGAAAATCCAGGAGGTTCTCCCCTCCAGGCGAGATGAGGCCCATTTCCGCTGAGGCGTCTCGAGGCTAATCACACCTAACCTCTGGAACTTCCAAAGGGTCCTTCACACCCTTGCTGCAAGTCAAGAAGTTCTCCGACATACCCATATCCACTCGAGAGGAAGGACGAGGGTCCCGCCCGTATCCAGCGGATCCCCGTTTCCGGCTCGTAGCTCGAGAAGAGGGATCCTTTCCCTTCGTCGTCGAGAAAGAATTCCCGGCCTTCCCGTCGCATCTCAAGAGGAGGCGCTCTCAACAGGAAAGACGAGAGGAACTCCAGGGCCTTGCCAGCATTCCAAGAGTCCCCCAGATGTCTAAGTCCATTCCAGAAGAAACTGTTTTCCCTGCACTGCCTCGACGTTCACGCCGAGGATCGACTCACACCACCGAGGCACGTGGGACAGCCCTGTTGGAAAGCCTCGTGGAAAGCCTCAATGGAAAGCGACAGATCCCTTGATCCACACGTCGGCAAGCGTGACACTGCTGCTGCAAGTCGTGAGGAAATGGCAGGTGCATGCCCCCACACGAGATGAGGACTGACTCCCCTGGTGAGACTCCAGAAGTACGGAAAGATTCATGTCAGCACTGGAGAGGCATCCTCAGGGTCTGGCCCCGACTCCACACAAGGTCTTAGGCACCGGCATCGATGGGAGAGGAATCCCTAGAGGCCCCCTGGTAACTCACATGGGGACTGGACTTTCCTGAGGCCACCAGAGCGGGTCCCTGAGGACCCGTCGTAACTCGAGAGCACCTGCCGCAACTGGGTAAAATCCAGGAGGTTCTCCCCTCCAGGCGGGATGAGGCCCATTTCCTCTGAGGTGTCTGGAGGCTCATCACACCTAACCTCTGGAAATTCAAAAGGGTCCTTGCTGCAACTCAAGAAGTTCCCCGACATACCCGTCTCCACACGAGAGGAAGCACGAATGTCCCGCCCACATTCAGAGGAACCCCATTTCCGAGATGAAGGATCCTATCCTGCTTAGTCAGGAAAGATTTTTCGGCGTTCCCATGGCATCTCAAGAGCAAGGGTTCTCAATAGGAAAGGCGAGAGGAACTCCAGGGTCGTGCCACCATTTCAAGAGTCCCCCAGATGTCTCAGTCCATTTCAGAGGAACCCGTTTTCCCAGCACTGCCTCGACTTTCACGCCGAGGATCCACTCACACCATGGTGGCATGTGGGACAGCCCTGTGAGAAAGCCTCGAGGGAAAGCCACAGATCCCTTGATCCCCGCGACGGGAAGCGTGACACATCTGCTACACTGTCCCTGAGGTCACGGTCGTATGTCGAGAGTTCCTGCCGCAACTTGAGAAAATCCAGGAGGTTCCCTGCTCCAGTCGAGATGAGGCCCATTTTCTCTGCGGCGTCTCGAGAGTAATCACACCTAAACTCTGGAACTTCCAAAGTGTCCTAAACACTCTTGCTAAAACTCAAGAAGTTCCCCGACATACCCGTCTCCACTCCAGAGGAAGCACGAGGGTCCGGCCACCGCCAGAGGAGCTCCGTTTCGCCTCCAAGCTCGAGATGAGGGATCATTCCCTGCTTCCTCGGGAAAGAATTCCCGACGTTTCGACGCATCTCAAGAGGAGGCGCGCTGCACAGGAAAGGCGAGAGAAAACTCATGGGTCGTGCCACCATTCCAAGAGTCCACCAGATGTCTCAGTCCATTCCAGAGGATCCTGTTTTCCCTGCACTGCTTCGACTTTCATGCCGAGGATCGACTCACACCACGGTGGCACGTGTGACAACCCTGTGGGAAAGCCTCGTGGGAAAGCTCGAGGGAAAGCCACAGATCCCTTAATCCACGCGACGGGAAGCGTGACACTGCTGCTACAGCACGGGAGGAAAGCGCACGTGCATGCCCCTACTCGAGACGAGAACTGACTCCCCTGGGGAGACTCCAGAAATACCCCAAGATGCATGTCAGCCCTGGAGAGGAATCCTCAGGTTCTGGCCCCGACTCCACACAAGGTCTTAGGCCCTGGCATCGACGGAAGAGGAATAGCGACAGGACCTCCGGCAACTCGCATGGGGACTGGCCTTTCCTGAGGTCACCAGAGCGGGTCCATGAGGTCCCTGTCGTAAGTCGAGAGCACCTGCCGCAACTCGGTAAAATCCAGGAGGTTCTCCCCTGCAGGTGAGATGAGGCCCGTTTCCACTGAGGTGTCTCGAGGCTAATCACACGTGAACTCTCGAACTTCTAAAGAGTCTTTCACAGTCATGCTGCAACTCAAGAAGTTCCCCGACATACCCGTCTCCACTCAAGAGGAAGCACGAGGGTCCCGGCCACATCCAGAGGAGCTCCGTTTCCAGCTCGTAGCTCGAGATGAGGGATCCTTTCCCTACTTGGTCGGGAAAGAATTCCCGGCATTCCGATCGCATCTCAAGAGGAGGCGCTCTCCAAAGGAAAGGGGAGAGGAACTGCAGGGTCGTGCCACCATTCCAAGACTCCCCAGATGACTCAGTCCATTCCACAGGAACCTGTTTTCCCTGCACTGCCTCGGCTTTCACGCCAAGGATCGACTCACACCACCGGGACACGTGGGACAGCCCTGTGGGAGAGCCTCGTGGGAAAGACTCGAGGGAAAGTCACAGATCCCTTGGTCCACTCAAGCAGAAGCGTGACACTGCTACTACAGCATTGGAGGAAAAGGCACGCTCATGCCCCCCACTCGAAACGACGCCTGAATCCCCTGGGGAGACTCCAGAGGTACCCCAAGACCCATGTCAGCACTGGAAAGGAATCCTCAGGTTCCGGCACCGACTGCACACAAGGTCTTAGGCCCCGACATCGACGGGAGAGGAATCCCGAGAGGCCCCGAGCAACTCGCATGGGGACTGGCCTTTCTCAGGCCACCAAAGCGCGTCTTGGGTCCAGGTCGTAAGTCGAGAGCACCTGCCGCAACTCGAGAAATCCAGGAGGTTCTCCCTCCAGGTGAGATGAGGCCCATTTCCGCTGAGGCGTCTCGAGGCTAATCACACCTAACTCTGGAACTTCCTATGGTCCTTCACACCCTTGCTGCAACTCAAGAAGTTCCCCACATACCCGTCTCCACTCGAGAGGAAGCACGAGAGTCCCGCCCACATCCAGAGGAGCCCGTTTCCGCCTCCTAGCTCGAGAGGAGGGATCCTTTCCTGCGTGGTCGGGAAAGAATTGCACCGTTCCCGTCGCATCTCAAGAGGAGGCCTCTCCACCGAAAGGCGAGAGGAACTCCAGGGTCGTGCCGCCATTCCAGAGTCCCCAGATGTCTCAGTCCATTCCAGGGAAACCTGTCTTCCCTGCACTGCTCGAATTCAAGCCGAGGATCGACTCACACCACAATGGCACGTGGACAGCCCTGTGGGAAAGCCTCGTGGGAAAGCCTCGAGGGAAAGCCACAGATCCCTTGATCCACCCGAAGGGAAGCGTGACACTGCTGCTACAGCTCGGGAGGAAAACGCACGTGCATGCCCATCGAGACGAGCACTGACTCACTGGGGAGACTCCAGAAGTACCCCAAGATCCATGTCAGCACTGGAGAGGAATCCTCAGGTTCTGCACCGACTCCACACAAGCGTCTTAGGCCCGGCATCGACGGGAGAGAATCCCGAAAGCTCCGAGCAACTCGCATGGGACTGGCCTTTCTGAGGTCACCAAAGGGGTCCTGTGGTCCCGTAGTAAGTCGAGAGCACTGCCGCAAGTCGAAAAATCCAGGAGGTTGTCCCCTCAGGCGAGATGAGGCCCATTTCCGCTGAGGCGACTCGAGGCTAATCACACCTAACCTCTGGAACTTCCAAAGGGTCTTTCACAGACTTGCTGCAACTCAAGAAGTTTCCCGACATACCCGTCTCCACTCAAGAGGAAGCACGAGAGCCCGGCCCACATCCAGAGGAGCCCCGTTTCTGTCTCCTAGCTCGAGAATACGATCCTTTCCCTGCGTGGTCGGGAAAGAATTCCCAGCGTTCCCGTCGCATCTCAAGAGGAGGCACTCTCCACAGGAAAGCCGAGAGGAAATCCAGGGTCGTGCCACCATTCCCAAAATCCCCCAGATGTCTCAGTCTATTACAGGGAAACCTGTTTCCCCCCGCTCTGCCTCGACTTTCAAGCCGAGGATCGACTCACACCATGGTGGCCCGTGGGACAACCCTTGGGAAAGCCTCGTGGGAAAGCCTCGTGGGAAAGCCTCGAGGGAAAGCCACAGATCCCTTGATCCACGCGAAGGGAACCGTGACACTGCTGCTGCAGCTTGGGAGGAAAGCGCACGTGCATGCCCTTTCTCGAGACAACGACTGACTCCCCTGGGCAGAATCCAGAAGTACCCCAAGATCCATGTCAGCACTGGAGAGGAATCCTCAGGTTCCGGCACTGACTCCACACAAGGTCTTAGGCCAGAGCATCGTCGGGAGAGGAATCCCGAGAGGCCCCGAGCAACTCGCATGGGGACTGGCCTTTCCTGAGGCCACCAGAGCGGGTCCCTGAGGTCCCTGTCGTAAGTCGAGAGCACCTGCCGCAACTCGAGAAAATCCAGGAGGTTCTCCCCTCCAGGCGAGATGAGGCCCATTTCCCCTGAGGCGTCTCGAGGCTAATCACACCTAACATCTGAAACTTCCAAAGGGTCCTTCACACCCTTGCTGCAACTCAAGAAGTTCCCGGACATACCCGTCTCCACTCGAGTGGAAGCACGAGAGTCCCGCCCACATGCAGAGGAGCACCGTTTCCGTCTCCTAGCTCGAGAGGAGGGATCCTTTCCCTGCGTGGTCGGGAAAGAATTCCCAGCGTTCCCGTCGCATCTCAAGAGGAGGCACTCTCCACAGGAAAGGCGGGAGGAACTCCAGGGTCGTGCCACCATTCCCAAAGTCCCCCAGATGTCTCAGTCCATTCCAGGGAAACCTGTTTTCCTTGCACTGCCTAGGCTTTCAAGCCGAGGATCGACTCACACCACGGTGGCACGTGGGACAGCCCAGTGGGAAAGCCTCGTGGGAAAAAAGCCTCAAGGGAAAGCCTATAGGGAAAGCCACAGATCCCTTGATCCACGCGAAGGGAAACGCGACACTGCTGCTACAGCTTGGAAGGAAAGCACACGTGCATGTCCCTACTCGAGACAAAGACTGACTCCCCTGGGGACACTCCAGGAGTACCCCAAGATCCATGTCAGCACTGAAGAGGAATCCTCAGGTTCCAGCACTGATTCCTCACAAGGTCTTAGGCCCCAGCATCGACGGGAGAGGAAACCCGAGAGGCCCCCGTGCAACTCGCATGGGAACTGGCCTTTCCTTAGGCCACCAGAGCGGGTCCCTAAGGTCCCTGTCGTAATTGGAGAGCACCTGGCACAACTCGAGAAAATCCAGGAGGTTCTCCCCTCCAGGCGAGATGAGACCCATTTGCGCTGAGGCTTCTCGAGGCTAATCACATCTAACCTCTGGAACTTCCAAAGGGTCCTTCACAACCTTGCTGCAACTCAAGAAGTTCCCCGACATACCCGTCTCCACTCAAGAGGAAACACGAGATTTCTGCCCACATCCAGAGGTTCCCCGTTTCCGCCTCCTAGCTCGAGAGGAGGAATTCTTTCCCTGAGTGTTCGGGAAAGAATTCCCGGCGTTCCCGTCGCATCTCAAGAGGAGTCGCTCTCCACAGGAAAGGCGAGAGGAACTCCAGGGTCGTGCCACCATTCCCAGAGTCCCCCAGATGTCCAGTCTATTAGAGGGAAACCTATTTTCCCTGCACTGCCTCGACTTTCAAGCTCAGGATCGACTCACACCACGGTCCACGTGGGACAGCCCTGTGGGAAAGCCTCGTGGGAAAGCCTCGAGGGAAAGCCCCTGATCCCTTGATCCACGGGAAAGGAAGCGTGACACTGCTGCTACAGCTCGGGAGGAAAGCGCACGTGTATGCCCCCACTCGAATGAGGACTGACTCCACTGGGGAGACTCCAGAAGTACGCCCAGATCCATGTCAGACCTGGAGAGGAATCCTCAGGTTCCGGGACTGACTCCACACAAGGTCTTAGGCCCCAGCATCGACGGGAGAGGAATCCCGAGAGGCCCCCGAGCAACTCGCATGGGGACTGGCCTTTCCTGAGGCCACCAGAGCGGTTTGCTGAGGTCCCCGTAGTAAGTCGAGAGCACCTGCCGCTACTCGAGAAAATTCAGGAGGTTCTCCCTTCCAGGAGAGATGAGGGCCATTTCCGCTGAGGCGTCTCGAGGCTAATCACACCTAACCTCTGGAACTTCCAAAGGGTCCTTCACACCCTTGCTCCAACTCAAGAAGATCCCCGACATACCCGGCTCCACTCGAGTGGAAGCACGCGAGTCCCGCCCACATCCAGAGGAGCCCCGTTTCCGCCTCCTAGCTCGAGAGGAGTTATCGTTGCCCTGCGTGGTCGGGAAGAATTCCCGGCGTTGCCGTCGCATCTCAAGAGGAGGCGCTCTCCACAGGAAAGGCCAGAGGAACTCCAGAGTCGTGCCACCATTCCCAGAGTCCCCCAGATGTCTCAGTCCATTCCAGGGAAACCTGTTTTCCCTGCACTGCCTCGACTTTCACGCTGAGTATCGACTCACACCACGGTGGCACGTGGGACAGCCCTGGGAAAGCCTCGTGGGAAAGCCTCGTGGGAAAGCCTCGAGGGAAAGCCTCTGATCCCTTGATCCACACGAAGGGAAGCCGACACTGCTGCTACAGCTCGGAGGAAAACACACGTGCATGCCCCAACGCGAGACGAGGACTGACTCCCCTGGGAGACTCCAGAAGTACCCCAAGATCCATGTCAGCACTGGAGAGGAATCCTCAGGTTCCGGCACTGACTCCACACAAGGTCTTAGGCCCCAGCATCGACGG
>NW_017192301.1:0-10358 GCF_001704415.2 Capra hircus
GCTGAGGTATCTCGAGGCTAATCACACCTTACCTATGGAACTTCCAAAGGGTCCGTCACTCCCTTGCTGCAACTCAAGAAGTTCCCCGACATACCGTCTCCACTCAAGAGGAACCCGAGGGTCCCGCCCACATCCAGTGGAGCCCCGTTTCTGCCTCCTAGCTAGAGAGGCGGCATCCTTTCCCTGCGTGGTCGGGAAAGAATTCCTAGCGTTCCCGTCTCATCTCAAGAGTAGGCGCTCTCCACAGGAAAGGCGAGAGGAACTCCAGTATCAGCCCCATTCCCAGAGTCCCCCAGATGTTTCAGTCCATTCCAGGGAAACCTGTTTTTCCCTGCACTGCGTCGACTTTCAAGCCGAGGATGGACTCACTCCGCGATGGCACGTTGGACAGCCCTGTGGGAAAGCCTCGTGGGAAAGCCTCGTGGGAAAGCCTCGAGGGAAAGCCACAGATCCCTTGATCCACGCGTAGGGAAGAGAGACACTGCTGCTACAGCTCGGGAGAAAAGCGCACGTGCATGCACCCACACGAGACGAGGACTGATTCCATGGGGAGACTCCAGAAGTACCCAAGATCCATGTCAGCACTGGAGAGGAATCCTCAGGGTCCCGCAACGCCTCCACACAAGGTCTTAGGCCCCGGCATGGACGGGAGAGGAATCCCGAGAGGCCCCGAGCACTCGCATGGGGACTGGCCTTTCCTGAGGCCTACAGATCGGGTCCCTGAGGTCCCCGTGTAAGTCGAGAGCACCTGCCGCAACTCGAGAAAATCCAGGAGGTTCTCCCCTCCATTCGAGATGAGGCCCATTTCCGCTGAGGCGTCTCGAGGCTAATCACATCTAACATCTGGAACTTCCAAAGGGTCCTTCACAGCCCTGCTGCAACTCAAGAAGTTCCCCGACATACCCGTCTCCACTCGAGAGGAAGCACGAGAGTCCCGCCCACATCCAGAGGAGCCCCGTTTCCGCCTCCTAGCCTCGAGGGGGGGATCCTTTCCCAGCGTGGTCGGGAAAGAATTCCCGGCGTTCCCGTTGCATCTCAAGAGGAGGTGCTCTCCACAGGAAAGGCGAGAGGAACTCCAGGGTCGTGCCACCATTCCCAGAGTCCCCTGGATGTCTCAGTCCATTCCAGGGAAATCTGTTTTCCCTGCACTGCCTCGACTTTCAAGTCGAAGATCGACTCACATCTCGGTGGCACCTGGGACAGCCCTGTGGGAAAGCCTCGTGGGAAAGCCTCGAGGGAAAGACACAGATCCCTTGATCCACGCGAAGGGAAGCACGACACTGCTACTTCAGCTAGGAGGAAAGCGCACGTGCATGCCCCCCTCTCGAGACGAGGACTGACTGCCCTGGGGAGACTCCAGAAGTACCCTAAGATCCATGTTTGCACTGGAGAGGAATCCTCAGGTTCCGGCACTGACTCCACACAAGGTCTTATGCCCCAGCATCGACGGGAGAGGAATCCCGAGAGGCCCCCGAGCAACTCGCATGGGGACTGGCCTTTCCTGAGGCCACCAGATCGGGTCCCTGAGGTCCCCGTCGTAAGTCGAGAGCACCTGCCGCATCTCGAGAAAATCCAGGAGGTTCTCCCCTCCAGGCGAGATGAGGCCCATTTCCGTTGAGGCAACTAGGGGGTAATCACACTTTAACTCTGGAACTTCCAAAGGGTCCTTCACACTCTTGCTGCCAACTCAAGAAGTTCCCCGACATACCCGTCTCCACTCAAGAGGAATCCGAGAGTCCCGCACATATCCAGAGTGTCCCCGTTTCCGCCTGCTAGCTCGAGAGGAGGGATACTTTCCCTGCGTGGTAGGGAAAGAATTCCCGGCGTTCCCGTCGCATCTCAAGAGGAGGCGCTCTCCACAGGAAAGGCGAGAGGAACTCCAGGGTCGTGCCACCATTGCCAGAGTCCCCCAGATGTCTCAGTCCATTCCAGGGAACCTGGTTTCCCTGCACTGCCTGGACTTTCAGCCGAGGATCGACTCACACCACCGTGGCACGTGGGAAAGCCCTCTGGGAAAGCCTCGTGGGAAAGCCTCATGGGAAAGTCTAGAGGGAAAGCCACAGATCCCTTGATCCACGAAAAGGGAAGCGTGACACTGCTGCTACACCTCGGGAGGAAAGCGCACGTGTATGCCCCCACTCGAGACGAGGACTTATGCCTCTGGGGAGACTACAGAAGTCCCGAAGATCCATGTCGGCTCTGGAGAGGAATCCTCAGGTTCCGGCACTGACTCCACACAAGGACTTAGGCCCCGGCATCGCCGGGAGAGGAATCCCGAGAGGCCCCGAGCAACTCGCATGGGGACTGGCCTTTCCCGAGGCCACCAGAGTGGGTCCCTGAGGTCCCCGTCGTAAGTCGAGAGCACCTGCCGCAACTCAAGAAAATCCAGGAGGTTCTCCCCTCCAGGCGACATGAGGCCCATTTCCGCTGAGGTATCTCGAGGCTAATCACACCTTACCTCTGGAACTTCCAAAGGGTCCTTCACACCCTTGCTGCAACTCAAGAAGTACCCCGACATACCCGTCTCCACTCGAGAGGAAGCAGGAAAGTGCCGCCCACATCAAGAGGAGCCCCGTTTCTGCCTCCTAGCTCGAGAGCAGGGATCCTTTCCCTGCGTGGTCGGGATAGAATTCCCGGTGTTCCCGTCACATCTCAAGAGGAGGCGGGCTCCACAGGAAAGGCGAGAGGAACTCCACGGTCGTGCCACCATTCCCAGAATCCTCTGGATGTCTCAGTCCATTCCAGGGAAACCTGTTTTCCCTGCACTGCGTCGACTTTCAAGCCGAGGATCGACTCACACCACGGTGGCACATGGGACAGCCCTGTGGGAAAGCCTCGTGGGAAAGCCTTGAGGGAAAGACACAGATCCCTTGATCAATGCGAAGGGAAGCGCGACACTGCTGCTACAGCTCGGGAGGAAAGCTCACGTGCATGCCGCGACTCGAGACGAGGACTGACTGCCCTGGGGAGACTCCAGAAGTACCCTAAGATCCATGTGTGCACTGGAGAGAAATCCTCAGGTTCCGGCACTGAGTCCACAGAAGGTCTTAGGCCCCAGCATCGACGGGAGAAGAATCCCGAGAGGCCCTCGAGCAACTCGCATGGGGACTGGCGTTTCCTGAGGCCACGAGAGCGGGTCCCTGAAGTCCCCATCGTAAGTCGAGAGCACCTGCCGCAACTCGAGAAAATCCAGGAGGTTCTCCCCTCCAGGCTCGATGAGGCCTATTTCCGCTGAGGCAACTAGAGTCTAATCACACCTAAACTCTGGAACTTCCAAAGGGTCCTTCACACCCTTGCTGCAACTCAAGAAGTTCCCCGAAATACCCATCTCCACTCGAGAGGAAGCACGAGAGTCCCCCCCACATACAGAGGAGGCCCGTTTCCGCCTCCTAGGTCCTCAGGAGGGATCCTTTCCCTGCGTGGTCGGGAAAGATTTCCCGGTGTTCCCGTCGCATCTCAAGAGGAGGCGCTCTCCACAGGAAAGGCGAGAGGAACTCCAGGGTCGTGCCACCATTCCCAGATACCCCCAGATGTCTCAGTCCATTCCAGGGAAACCTGTTTTCCCTGCACTGCCTCGACTTTCAAGCCGAGGAATGACTCACACAACGGTGGCACGTGGGACAGCCCTGTGGGAAAGCCTCGTGGAAAACCCTTGTGGGAAAGCCTCGAGGGAAAGCCACAGATCCCTTGATCCACGCGAAGGGAAGCGTTACAATGCTGCTACAGCTCGAGAGTAAAGCGCACTTGTATGCCCCCACTCGAGACGAGGACTGACTCCACTGGGGAGACTTCAGAAGTTCCCCAAGATCCTTTTCAGCACTGGAGAGGAATCCTCAGGTTACGGAACCGACTCCACACAATGTCTTAGGCCCCGGCATCGACGGGAGAGGGATCCCGAGAGGTCCCCGAGCAACTCCCATGGGGACTGGCATTTCCAGAGGCCTCCAGAGCGGGTCCCTGAGGACAACGTCTCAAGTCGAGAGCACCTGCCGCAACTCGAGAAAATCCAGGAGGTTCTCCCCTCCAGGCGAGATGAGGCCCATTTCCGCTGAGGCGTCTCGAGGCTAATCACACCTAACTTCTGGAACTTCCAAAGGGTCCTTCACACCCTTGCTACAACTCAAGAAGTTCCCCGGCATACCCGACTCCACTCAGGATGAAGCACGAGAGTCCCGCCCACATCCAGAGGAGACCCGTTTCGGCCTCCTTGCTCGAGAGACGGGTTCCTTTCCCTGCGTGGTCGGGAAAGAATTCCCGGCGTTCCTGTCGCATCTCAAGAGGAGGCACTCTCCACAGGAAAGGCGTGAGGAACTCCAGGGTTGTGCCACCATTCCCAGAGTCCTCCAGATATCTCAGTCCATTCCAGGGAAACCTGTTTTCCCTGCACTGTTTCGACTTTCAAGCAGAGGATCGACTCACACCACGTTGCCACGTGGGACAGCCCTGTGGGAAAGCCTCGTGGGAAAGCCTCGTGGGAAAGCCTCGAGGGAAAGCCACAGATCCCTTGATCCACGCGAAGTAAGCGTTACAATGCTGCTACAGCTCGAGAGTAAAGCGCACTTGTATGCCCCCACTCGAGACGAGGACTGACTCCACTGGGGAGAGTCCAGAAGTTCCCCAAGATCCTTTTCAGCACTGGAGAGGAATCCTCAGGTTACGGAACCGACTCTACACAATGTCTTAGGCCCCGGCATCGACGGGAGAGGGATCCCGAGAGGTCCCCGAGCAACTCCCATGGGGACTGGCATTTCCAGAGGCCTCCAGAGCGGGTCCCTGAGGACAACGTCTCAAGTCGAGAGCACCTGCCAGCAACTCGAGAAAATCCAGGAGGTTCTCCCCTCCAGGCGAGATGAGGCCCATTTCCACTGAGGCGTCTCGAGGCTAATCACACCTAAACTCTGGAACTTCCAAAGGGTCCTTCACACCCTTGTTGCAACTCAAGAAGTTCCCCAACATACCTGACTCCACTCGAGAGGAAGCACGAGAGTCCCGCCCACATCCAGAGGAGCCCCTTTTCCGCCTGATAGATCCAGAGGAGGGATCCTTTCCCTGCGTAGTCAGGAAAGAATTCCCGGCGTTCCCGGCGCATTTCAAGAGGAGGCGCTCTCCACAGGAAAGGCGAGAGGAACTCCAGGGTCGTGCCACCATTCCCAGAATCCCCCACATGTCTCAGTCCATTCCAGGGAAACCTGTTTTCCCTGCACTGTCTCGACTTTCAAGCCGAGGATCGACTCAAACCACGGTGGCACGTGGGACAGCCCTGTGGGAAAGCCTCGTGGGAAAGCCTCGTAGGAAAGCCTCGAGGGAAAGCCACAGATCCCTTGATCCACGCGAAGGGAAGCGCGACACAGCTGCTCCAGCTCGGGAGGAAAGCGCACGAGCATGCCCCCACTCGAGACGAGGACTGACTTCCCTGGGGAGACTCCAGAAGTACCCCAAGATCCATGTCAGGGCTGGAGAGGAATCCTCAGGTTCCGGCATCAACTACACACAAGGTCTTAGGCCCCGGCATCGACGGGAGAGGAATCCCGAGAGGCCCCCGAGCAATTCGCATGGGGACTGGCATTTCCTGAGGCCACCAGGGCGGTCCCTGAGGTCCCCGTCTTAAGTCCACAGTACCTGCCGCAACTCGAGAAAATCCAGGAGGTTCTCCCCTTCAGGCGAGATGAGGCCCATTTCCCCTGAGGCGTCTCGATGCTAATCACACCTAACCTCTGGAACTTCCAAAGGGTCCTTAACACCCTTGCTGCAACACAAGAAGTTCCTCGACATACCCGTTTCCAATCGAGAGGAAGCACGAGAGTCCCACCCACATCCAGAGGAGCCCCCGTTTCCGCTTCATAGTTCCAGAGGAGGATTCATTTCCTGTGTGGTCGAGAAAGAATTCCCGGCGATCCCGTCGCATCTCAAGTGGAGGCGCTCACCACAGAAAGGCGAGAGGAACTCCTGGGTCGTGCCACTATTCCCAGAGTCCCCCAGATGCTCAGTCCATAACAGGGAAACTAGTTTTCCCAGCACTGCCTCGACATTCAAGCGAGGATCGACTCACACCACGGTGGTACGTGGGACAGCCCAGTGGGAAAACGTCGTGGGAAAGCCTCGTGGGAAAGCCTCGTGGGAAAGCCTCCAAGGAAAGCCACAGATTCCTGGATCCACGCGAAGGGAAGAGTGACACTGCTGCTACAGCTCTGGAGGAAATTGCACATGCATGCCCCCAATAGATATGAGGACTGACTCACCTGGGAGACTCCAGAAGTACCCCAAGATCCATGTAAGCACTGGAGAGGAATCCTCAGGTTCCGGCACCGACTCCACACAAGGTCTTAGGCGAATGCATCTACGGGAGAGGAATCCCAAGAGGCCCCCGAGCAACTCGCATGGCGTCTGGCTTTTCCTGAGGCCACCAGAAAGGGTCCCTGATGTCCCCGTCATAACTCGAGAGCACCTGCCACAACTCGAGAAAATCCAGGAGGTTCTCCCCTCCAGGCGAGATGAGGCCCATTTCCGCTGAGGGGTCTCGAGGCTAATCACACCTAACCTCTGGAACTTCCAAAGGGTCCTTCACACCCTTGCTGCAACTCAACAAGTTCCCCGACATATCCGTCTCCACTCGAGAGGAAGCACGAGAGTCCCGCCGACATCCAGAGGAGTCACGTTTCCGCATCCTAGCTCGAGAGGAGGGATCCTTTCCCTGCGTGGTCGGGAAAGAATTCCCGGGGTTCCCGTCGCATCTCAAGAGGAGGCGCTCTCCACAGGAAAGGCGAGAGGAACTCCTGGGTTGTGCCACCATTCCCAGAGTCCCCCAGATGTCTCATCCATTCCAGGGAAACCTGTTTTCCCTGCACTGCCTCGACTTTCAAGACGAGAATCGACTCACACCACGGTGGCACGTGGGACAGCCCTGTGGGAAAGCCTCGTGGGAAAGCCTCGTGGGAAAGCCTCGAGGGAAAGCCACAGATCCCTTGATCCACGGGATGGGAAGCGTGACACTGCTGCTTCAGCTCGGGAGCAAATCTCACGTGGATGCGCCAACTCGAGACGAGGACTGAGTCCCCTGGGTAGGCTCCAGAAGTTCCCCAAGATCCATGTCAGCACTGGAGAGTAATCCTCAGGTTCCGACACCGATTCCACACATGGTCTTAAGCCCCGGCATCGACGGGAGAGGAATCCCAAGAGGCCCCTGAGCAACTCGCATGGGGATTGGCCTTTCCTGAGGCCACCAGAGCAGGTCCTGAGGTCCCCGTCGTAAGTCGAGAGCACCTGCCGCAACTCGAGAAAATCCAGGAGGTTCTCCCCTCCAGGGGAGATGAGGCCCATTTCCACTGAGGCGTCTAGAGGCTAATCACACCTAACTTCTGGAACTTCCAAAGGGTCCTTCACACCCTTGCTACAACTCAAGAAGTTCCCCGGCATACCCGACTCCACTCAGGATGAAGCACGAGAGTCCCGCCCACATCCAGAGGAGACCCGTTTCGGCCTCCTTGCTCGAGAGACGGGTTCCTTTCCCTGCGTGGTCGGGAAAGAATTCCCGGCATTCCTGTCGCATCTCAAGAGGAGGCACTCTCCACAGGAAAGGCGTGAGGAACTCCAGGGTTGTGCCACCATTCCCAGAGTCCTCCAGATATCTCAGTCCATTCCAGGGAAACCTGTTTTCCCTGCACTGTTTCGACTTTCAAGCAGATGATCGACTCACACCACGTTGCCACGTGGGACAGCCCTGTGGGAAAGCCTCGTGGGAAAGCCTCGTGGGAAAGCCTCGAGGGAAAGCCACAGATCCCTTGATCCACGCGAAGGGAAGCGTGACACTGCTGCTACAGCTCGGGAGGAAAGCGCACGTGCCTGCCCCCACTCGAGACGAGGACTGACTCCCCTGGGGAGACCCCAGAAGTACTCCAAGATCCATGTCAGCACTGGAGAGGAATCCTCACGTTCCGGCAGCGACTCCACAAAAGGTCTTAGGCCCCTTCATCGACGGGAGAGGAATCCCGAGAGGCCCCGGAGCAACTCGCATGGGGACTGGCCTTTCCTGAGGCCACCAGAGCGGGTCCCTGAGGTCCCCGTCGTAATTCGAGAGCACCTGCCGCAACTCGAGAAAATCCAGGAGGTTCTCCCCTCCAGGTGTGATGAGGCCCATTTCTGCTGAGGCGTCTCGAGGCTAATCACACCTAACCTCTGGAACTCCAAAGGTTCTTTCACACCCTTGCTGCAACTCAAGAAGTTTCCCGACATACCCGTCTCCACTCGAGAGGAAGCATGAGAGTACCGTAAACATCCAGAGGGCCCCGTTTCCGCCTCATAAGCTTGAGAGGAGGGATCCTTTCCCTGCGTGTTCGGGAAAGAATTCCCGGCGTTCTCCTCGCATCTCAAGAGGAGGTGGGCTCCACAGGAAAGGCGAGAGGAACTCCAGGGTCGTGCCACCATTCCCAGAGTCCCCCAGAAGTCTCAGTCCATTCCAGGGAAACCTGTTTTCCCTGCACTGCCTCAAATTTCAAGCAGAGGATCGACCTACACCACGGTGGTACGTGGGACAGCCCTGTGGTTAAGACTCGTGGGAAAGCCTCGTGGGAAAGCCTCGATGGAAAGCCACGGATCCCTTGATCCACGCGAAGGGAAGCGGGACACCGCTGCTACAGCTCGGGTGAAAGCGCACGTGGATGCCCCCACTCGAGTAGAGGACTGACTCCCCTGGGGAGACTCCAGAAGTACCCCAAGATCCACGTCAGCACTGGAGAGGAATCCTCAGGTTCCGGAACTGACTCCACCAAGGTCTTAGGCCCAAGCATCGATGGGAGAGGAATCCCGAGAGGCCCCCGAGCAACTCGCATGGGGACTGGCCTTTCCTGAGGCCACCAGAGCGGGTCCCTGAGGTCCCCGTCGTAAGTCGAGAGCACCTGCCGCAACTCGAGAAAATCCAGGAGGTTCTCCCCTCCAGGCGAGATGAGGCCCATTTCCGCTGAGGCGTCTCGAGGCTAGTCACACCTAACCTCTGGAACTTCCAACGGGTCCTTCACACCCTTGCCGCAACTCAAGAAGTTCCCCGACATACCCGTCTCCACTCGAGACGAAGCATGAGAGTCCCGCCCACATCCAGAGGAGCCCCGTTTCCGCCTCCTAGCTCGAGAGGAGGGATCATTTCCCTGCGTGTTCGGGAAAGAATTCCCGGCGTTCCCGTCGCATCTCAAGAGGAGGCGCTCACCACAGGAAAGGCGAGAGGAACTCCAGGGTCATGCCACCATTCCCAGAGTCCCCCAGATGTCTCTGTCGATTCCAGGAAAACCTATTTTCCCTGCACTGCGTCGACTTTCAAGTCGAGGATCGACTCACACCACGGTGGCACGTGGGACTGCCCTGTGGGAAAGCCTCGTTGGAAAGCCTCGAGGGAAAGCCACAGATCCCTTGATCCACGCGAAGGGAAGCGCGACACTGCTGCTACAGCTCGGGAGGAAAGCGCACGTGCATGCCGCCACTTGAGACGAAGACTTACTCCCCTGGGGAGACTCCAGAAGTACCCCAAGATCCATGTCAGCACTGGAGAGGAATCCTCAGGTTCTGGCACTGACTCCACACAATGTCTTAGCCCCAGCATCGACGGAGAGAATCCCAAGAGGCCCCCGAGCTTCTCACATGGGACTGGCCTTTCCTGAGGCCACCAGAGCGTGTCCCTGAGGTCCCCGTCATAAGTCGAGAGCACCGTGCCGCAACTCGAGAATATCAGGAGGTTCTCCCCTCCAGGAGAGATGAGGCCCATTTCCGCTGAGGCATCTCGAGGCTAATCACACCTAACCTCTGGAACTTTCAAAGGGTCCTTCACACCCTTGCTGCAACTCAAGAAGTGCCCCGACATCCCGTCTCCACTCGAGAGGAAGCACGAGATTCCCACCACATCCACAGTAGCCCCATTTCCGCCTCCTAACTCGAGAGGAGTGATCCTTTCCCTGAGTGGTCGGTCAAGAATTCCCGGCGGCGTTTCCGTCGCATCTCAAGAGGAGCGCTTCCACAGGAAGGCGAGAGGAACTCCAGGGTCGTGCCACCATTGCCAGAGTCCCCAGATATCTCAGTCCATTCCAGGGAAACCTGTTTTCCCTGCACTGCCTCGACTTTGAAGCCGAGGATCCACTCACACCAGGTGGCACGTGGGACAGCCCTGTGGGAAAGCCTCGTGGGAAAGCCACACATCCCTTGATCCACGCGAAGGAAGCGTGACACTGCTGCTACTGCTCGGAGGAAGCGCACGTGCCTGCCACTCGAGACGAGGACTGACTCCCCTGGGGAGACCCCAGAAGTACTCCAAGATCCATGTCAGCACTGGAGAGGAATCCTCACGTTCCGGCAGCGACTCCACAAAAGGTCTTAGGCCC
>NW_017192302.1:0-10357 GCF_001704415.2 Capra hircus
GAGCTTTAGCAACAGTGTCGCGCTTCCCTTCGCGAGTAATCAAGTGATCTGTGGCTTTCCCAAGAGGCTTTCCGACGAAGGCTTTCCCACAGGGCTGTCCCACGTGCCACCGTGGTGTGAGTCGATCCTCGCTTGAAAGTCGAGGCAGTGCAGGGAAAACAGGTTTCCCTGGAATGGACTGAGACATCTGGGGGCTCTGGGAATGGTGAAACGACCCTGGAGTTCCTCTGCCTTTCCTGTGGAGAGCGGCCTCCTCTTGAGATGCGACGGGAACGCCGGGAATTCTTTCCCGACCACGCAGGGAAAGTATCCTCCTCTCTAGCTTGGAGGCGGAAACGGGTCTCCTCTGGATGTGGGCGGACTCTCGTGCTTCCTGTCGAGTGGAGACGGGCATGTGGGGAACTTCTTGAGTTGCAGCAAGGGTGTGAATGACCCTTTGGAAGTTCCAGAGTTTAGGTGTGATTAGCCTCGAGACCCTCAGCGGAAATGGGCCTCATCTCGCCAGGAAAGGAGAACCTCCTGGATTTTCTCGAGTTGCAGCAGGTGCTCTCGACTTACGACGGTGACATCAGGGACCCCCTCTTGTGGCCTCACGAAAGGGAAGTCCCCATGCGAGTTGCTCATGGGTCTCTCGGATTCGTCTCCCCGTCGATGCCGGGACCTAAAGATCTTGTGTGGAGTCTGTGCCAAAACCTGAGGATTCCTCTCCAGTGCTGACATGTATCTTGGGGTGTTTCTGGAGTCTCCCCAGGGGAGTCAGTCCTCGTCTCGAGTCGGGGCATGCACGTGCGCTTTCCTCCGAGCTGTAGCAGCAGTGTTGAGCTTCCCTTCGCGAGGATCAAGGGATCTGTGGCTTTCCCTCGAGGCTTTCCCACGACGCTTTTCCACGACGCTTTCCCACAGGACTGTCCCACCTGCCACCTTGGTGTGAGTCGAACCTCTTCTTGAAAGTCGAGGCAGTGCAGGGAAAACAGGTTTCCCTGGAATGGACTAAGACATCTGTGGGACTCTGGAATGGTGGCACGACCCTGGAGTTCCTCTCGCCTTCCTGTGGAGAGCGCGCCCCTCTTGAGATGCGATGGGAACGCCGGGAATTCTTTCCCGACCACGCAGGGAAAGGATCCCTCCTCTCGAGCTAGGAGTCGGAAACGGGGCTCCTCTGGATGTGGGCGGGACTCTCGTTCTTCCTCTCCGAGTGGAGACTGGGTATATGGTGATCTGCTTGAATTGCAGAAAGGGTGTGAAGGACCCTTTGGAAGTTCCAGAGGTTAGGTGTGATTAGCCTTGAGAGAACTCAGTGGAAATGGGCCTCATCTCGCCAAGAAGGGAGAACCTCCTGGATTTTCTCAAGTTGCGGCAGGTGCTCTCGAATTACTACGGGGACCTCAGGGACCCGCTCTGGTGGCCTCAGGAAAGGCCAGTCCCCATGCGATTTGCTCGGGGTCCTCTCGGGATTCCTCTCCCATCGATGCAAGGGCCTAAGACCTTGTTTGGAGTCGGTGTCGGAAAACTGAGAATTCCTCTCCAGTTCTGACATGGATCTTGGGGTACTTCTGGAGTCTCCCCAGGGGAGTCAGTCCTCGTCTCGAGTGGGGGCATGCACGTGCACTTTCCTCCCGAACTGTAGCAGCAGTGTCACGCTTCCCTTCCCGTGTATCCTAGGATCAGTGGCTTTCCCTCGAGGCTTTAAGCGAGGCTTTCCCACGACGCTTTCCCACCAGGCTTTCCCACGACGCTTTCCCAAGTTGATGTCCCACGTGTCACCGTGGTGTCAGTCGATCCTCGTCTTGAAAGTTGAGTCAGTGCCGGGAAAACAGGCTTCCGTGGAATGGACTGAGACATCTGGGGGATCTGGGAATGGTGGCACGACCCTGGAGTACCTCTCGCCTTTCCTGTGGAGAGCGCTCCCTCTTGAGATGTGACGGGAATGCCGGGAATTCTTTCCCGACCACGCAGGGAATGGATCCCTCCTGTTGAGCTATGAGGCGGAAACGGGGCTCATCTGGATGTGGGCGGGACACTCGTGCTTCCTCTCGAGTGGAAACGGGTATGTCGGGGAACTTCTTGAGTTGCAGAAAGAGTGTGAAGGACGCTTTGCAACTTCCAGAGGTTAGGTGTGATTAGCCTCGAGACGTCTCAGCAGAAATGGTCCTCATCTCGCCTGAAAGGGAGAACCTCCTGGATTTATTCAAGTTGCGGCAGGTGCTCTCGACCTACGACGGTGCCCTCAGGGACCCTCTCTGGTGGCCTCAGGAAAGGCCAGTCCCCATGCAAGTTGCACGGGGACCTCTCGGGATTCCACTCCCGTCGGTGCCGGGGCCTAAGAACTTGTGTGGAGTCGGTGCCGGAAACTGAGGTTTCCTCTCCAGTGCTGACATGGATTTTGGAGTACTTCTGGAGTCTCCCCAGGGGAGTCAGTCCTTGTCTCGAGAGGGAGCATGCACGTGTGCTTTCCTCCCGAGCTGCAGCAGCAGTGTCATGGTTCCCTTCGCGTGGATCAAGGGATCTGTGGCTTTCCCTCGAGGCTTTCCCACGAGGCTTTCGCACAGAGCTGTCCCATGTGCCACCGTGGTGTGAGTCGATCCTCGGCTTGAAAGTCGAGGCAGTGCAGGGAAAACAGGTTTCCCTGAATGGACGGAGACATCTGGTTGACTCTGGGAATGGTGGCACGACCCTGGAGTTCCTTTCGACTTTCCTGTGGAGATCGCCTCCTCTTGAGATGCGACGGGAACGCCGGGAATTCTTTCCCGACCACGCAGGGAAAGGATCCCACCTCTCGAGTTAGGAGACGGAATCGGGGCTCCTCTGGATGTGGCCGGGACTCTCGTGCTTCCTCTCAAGTGGAGACGGGTATGTCGGGGAACTTCTTGAGTTGCAGCAATGGTGTGAAAGACCATTTGGAAGTTCCAGATATTAGAAGTGATTAGCCTGGAGACGCCTCAGCGGAAATGGGCCTCATCTCGCCTGGAGGGGAGAACCTAATGTATTTTCTCAAATTGCGGCAGGTGCTCTCGACTTACGAGGGGGACCTCAGGGACCCGGTCTGGTGCCCTCAGGAAAGGCCAGTCCCCATGCGAGTTGCGCGGGGGCCTCTCGGGATTCCTCTCCCGTCGATGCCGGGGCCTAAATCTTGTGTGGAGTCGGTGCCGGAACCTGAGGATTCCTCTCCAGTGCTGACATGGATCTTGGGGTACTTCTGGAGTCTCCCCAGGGGAGTCAGTCCTCGTCTCGAGTGGGGGCATGCACGTGCGCTTTCCTCCCGAGCTGTAGCAGCAGTGTCACGCTTCCCTTCGCGTGGATCAAGGGATCTGTGGCTTTCCCTCGAGGCTTTCCCACGAGGCTTTCCCACGAGGCTTTCCCACAGGGCTGTCCCACGGGCCACTGTGGTGTGAGTCGATCCTCGTCTTGAAAGTCGACGCAGTGCAGGGAAAACAGGTTTCCCTGTAATGGACTGAGACATCTGGGGGACTCTGGGAATGGTGGCACGACCCTGGAGTTCCTCTCTCCTTTCCTGTGGAGAGCGCCTGCTCTTGAGATGCGACGGGAACGCCGGGAATTCTTTCCCGACCACGCAGGGAAAGGATCGCCCGTCTCGAGCTAGGAGGCGGAAACGGGGCTCCTCTGGATGTAGGCGGGACTCACGTGCTTCGTCTCGAGTGGAGACGGGTATGTCGGGGAACTTCTTGAGTTGCAGCAAGGGTGTGAAGGACCCGTTGGAAGTTCCAGAGGTTAGGTGAGAATAGCCTCGAGACGCCTATGCGGAAATGGGCCTCATCTCGCCTGGAGGGGAGAATCTCTTGGATTTTCTCGAGTTGGGGCAGGTGCTCTCGACTTACGACGGGGACCTCAGGGACCCGCTCTGGTGGCCTCAGGAAAGGCCATTCCCCTTGCGAGTTGCTCGGGGGCCTCTCGGGATTCCTCTCCCGTCGATGCCGGGGCCTAAGACCTTGTGTGGAGTCAGTGCCGGAAACTGAGGATTCCTCTCCAGTGCTGACATGGATCTTGGGGTACTTCTAGGAGTCTCCCCAGTGGGAGTCAGTCCTCGTCTCGAGTGGGGGCACGCACGTGCGCTTTCCTCCCGTGCTGTAGCAGCTAGTGACACCCTTCCCTTCGCGTGGAACAAGGGATCTGTGGCTTTCCCACGAGGCTTTCCCACAGGGCTTGTCCCACGTGCCACTGTGGTGTGAGTCGATCCTCAGCTTGAAAGTCGAGGCAGTGCAGGGAAAAGAGGTTTCCCTGGAATGGACGGAGACATCTGGTTGACTCTGTGAATGGTGGCACGAACCTGGAGTTCCTCTCGCCTTTCCTGTGGAGAGCGCCTCCTCTTGAAATGCGACGGGAACGCCGGGAATTCTTTCCCGACCACGCAGGGAAAGGATCCCACCTCTCGAGTTAGGAGACGGAAACGGGGCTCTTCTGGATGTGGCCGGGACTCTCGTGCTTCCTCTCAAGTGGAGACGGTTATGTCGGGGAACTTCTTGAGTTGCAGCAAGGGTGTGAAGGACCCTTTGGAAGTTCCAGATGTTAGAATTGATTAGCCTCGAGACGCCTCAGCGGAAATGGGCCTCATCTCGCCTGGAGGGGAGAACCTCCTGTATTTTCTCGAGTTGCGGCAGGTGCTCTCGACTTATGACGGTGACCTCAGGGACCCGCTCTAGTGGCCTCAGGAAAGGCCAGTCCCCATGCGTGTTGCTCGGGGGCCTCTTCGGGATTCCTCTCCCGTCGATGCCCGGGCCTAAGACCTTGTGTGGAGTCAGTGCCGGAACCTGAGGATTCCTCTCCAGTGCTGACATGGATCTTGGGGTACTAATGGAGTCTCCCTAGTGGAGGCAGTCCTCGTCTCGAGTGGGGGCATGCACGTGCGATTTCCTCCCGAGCTGAAGCAGCAGTGTCACGCTTCCCTTCGCGTGGATCAAGGGATCTGTGTCTTTCCCTCGAGGGCTTTCCCACGAGGCTTTCCCACGAGGCCTTCCCACAGGGCTGTCCCATGTGCCACCGTGGTGTGAGTCGATCCTCGGCTTGAAAGTCGAGGCAGTGCAGGGAAAACAGGTTTCCCTGAATGGACGGAGACATCTGGTTGACTCTGGGAATGGTGGCACGACCCTGGAGTTCCTTTCGACTTTCCTGTGGAGATCGCCTCCTCTTGAGATGCGACGGGAACGCCGGGAATTCTTTCCCGACCACGCAGGGAAAGGATCCCACCTCTCGAGTTAGGAGACGGAATCGGGGCTCCTCTGGATGTGGCCGGGACTCTCGTGCTTCCTCTCAAGTGGAGACGGGTATGTCGGGGAACTTCTTGAGTTGCAGCAATGGTGTGAAAGACCATTTGGAAGTTCCAGATATTAGAAGTGATTAGTCTGGAGACGCCTCAGCGGAAATGGGCCTCATCTCGCCTGGAGGGGAGAACCTAATGTATTTTCTCAAGATGCGGCAGGTGCTCTCGACTTACGAGGGGGACCTCAGGGACCCGGTCTGGTGCCCTCAGGAAAGGCCAGTCCCCATGCGAGTTGCGCGGGGGCCTCTCGGGATTCCTCTCCCGTCGATGCCCGGGGCCTAAAACATTGCGTGGAATCGGTGCCAGAACCTGAGGATTCCTCTCCAGTGCTGACATGGATCTTGGGGTAGTTCTGGAGTCTCCCCAGGGGAGTTAGTCCTCCTCTCGAGTGGCGGCATGCACGTGCGCTTTCCTCCCGAGCTGTAGCAACAGTGTCGCGCTTCCCTTCGCGTGGATCAAGGGATCTGTGGCTTTCCCTCGAGGCTTTCCCACGAGGCTTTCCCATGAGGCTTTCCCACGAGGCTTTCCCACGAGGCTTTCCCACAGGCCCGTCCCACGTGCCACCGTGGTGTGAGTCGATCCTCGGCTTGAAAGTCGATGCAGTGCTGGGAAAATAGGTTTCCCTGGAATGGACTGAGACATCTGGAGGACTCTGGGATTGGTGGCACGACCCTGGAGTTCCTCTCGCCTTTCCTGTGGAGAGCGCCTCCTGTTGAGATGCGACGGAAATGCCGGGAATTCTTTCCCTACCACGCAGGGAAAGGATCCCTCCTCTCGAGCTAGGAGGCGGAAACGGGGCTCCTCTGGATGTGGGCGGGACTCTCGTGCTTACACTCGAGTGGAGACGGTTATGTCGGGGAACTTCTTGAGTTGCAGCAAGGGTGTGAAAGGACCCTTTTGTAAGTTCCAGAGGTTAGGTGTGAATAGCCTCAGAGACGCCTCAGCGGAAAATGGGGCCTCATCTCGCCTGGATGGGGAGAACCTCCCTGGATTTTCTCGAGTTGCGGCAGGTGCTCTCTGACTTACGACGGGGACCTCAGGGACCCGCTCTGGTGGCCTCAGGAAAGGCCAGTCCCCATGCGAGTTGCTCGGAGGACGCCTCTCTGATTCCTCTCCCGTCGATAGGTGGGCGCTAAGAACCTTGTGTGGAGTCAGTGGCCGGAACCTGAGGATTCCTCTCCAGTGCTGACAGTGGATCTTGGGGTACTTCTGGAGTCTCCCCAAGGGGAGTCAGTCCTCGTCTCGAGTGGGGCATGCACGTGCGCTTTCCTCCCGAGCTGTAGGAGCAGTGTCACGCTTCCCTTCTGGTGTATCAAGGATCTGTGGCTTTCCCTCCACGAGCTTTCCCACAGGGCTGTCCCACGTGCCACCGTGGTGTGAGTCGATCCTCGTCTTGAAAGTCGAGGCAGTGCAGGGAAAACAGGTTTCCCTGGAATGGACTGAGACATCTGGGGACTCTGGGAATGGTGGCACGGACCCTGGAGTTCTCTCGCCTTTCCTGTGGAGAGCGCCTGCTCTTGAGATGCGACGGGAACGCCGGGAATTCTTTCCCGACCACGCAGGGAAAGGATCGCCCCCCTCGAGCTAGGAGGCGGAAACGGGGCTCCTCTGGATGTAGGGGGACTCTCGTGCTTCGTCTCGAGTGGAGACGGGTATGTCGGGGAACTTCTTGAGTTGCAGCAAGGGTGTGAAGGACCCGTTGGAAGTTCCAGAGGTTAGGTGAGAATAGCCTCGAGACGCCTATGCGGAAATGGGCCTCATCTCGCCTGAGGGGAGAACTCTTGGATTTTCTCGAGTTGGGGCAGGTGCTCTCGACTTACGACGGGACCTCAGGGAGCCGCTCTGGTGGCCTCAGGAAAGGCCATTCCCCTTGCGAGTTGCTCGGGGGCCTCTCGGGATTCCTCTCCCGTCGATGCAGGGGCCTAAGACCTTGTGTGGAGTCAGTGCCGGAACCTGAGGATTCCTCTCCAGTGCTGACATGGATCTTGGGGTACTTCTGGAGTCTCCCCAGGGGAGTCAGTCCTCGTCTCGAGTGGGGGCATGCACGTGCGCTTTCCTCCCGTGCTGTAGCAGCAGTGACACCCTTCCCCTTCGCGTGGATCAAAGGATCTGTGCCTTTCCCTCGAGGCTTTCCCACGAGGCTTTCCCACGAGGCTTTCCCCACAGGGCTGTCCCACGTGCCACTGTGGTGTGAGTCGATCCTCAGCTTGAAAGTCGAGGCAGTGCAGGGAAAACAGGTTTCCCTGGAATGGACGGAGACATTTGGTGACTCTGTGAATGGTGGCACGACCCTGGAGTTCCTCTCGCCTTTCCTGTGGAGAGCGCCTCCTCTTGAAATGCGACGGGAACGCCGGGAATTCTTTCCCGACCACGCAGGGAAAGGATCCCACCTCTCGAGTTAGGAGACGGAAACGGGGGGCTCTTCTGGATGTGGCCGGGACTCGTCGTGCTTCCTCTCAAGTGGAGACGGGTATGTCGGGGAACTTCTTGAGTTGCAGCAAGGGTGTGAAGGACCCTTTGGAAGTTCCAGATGTTAGGTGTGATTAGCCTCGAGACGCCTCAGCGGAAATGGGCCTCATCTCGCCTGGAGGGGAGAACCTCCTGTATTTTCTCGAGTTGCGGCAGGTGCTCTCGACTTATGACGGGGACCTCAGGGACCCGCTCTAGTGGCCTCAGGAAAGGCCAGTCCCCATGCGAGTTGCTCGGGGCCTCTCGGGATTCCTCTCCCATCGATGCCGGGGCCTAAGACTTGTGTGGAGTCGGTGCCGGAACCTGAGGATTCCTCTCCAGTGCTGACATGGAACTTGGGTACTTCTGGAGTCTCCCCAGGGCAGTCAGTCCTCGTCTCGAGTGGGGGCATGCACGTGCTCTTCTCTCCGAGCTGTAGCAGCAGTGTCCGCTTCCCTTCGCGTGATAAAGGGATCTTTTCTTTCCCTCGAGGCTTTCCCACGAGGCTTTCCCTCGAAGGCTTTCCCACAGGGCTGTCCCACGTGCCCACCGTGGTGTGAGTCGATCCTCGGCTTGAAAATCGAGGCAGTAGAGGAAAACAGGTTTCCCTGGAATGGACTGAGCATCTGGGGACTCTGGAATGGTGGCACGACCCTGGAGTTCCTCTCGCCTTTCCTGTGGAGAGCGCCTCCTCTTGAGATGCGACGGGAATGCCGGGAATTCCTTCCCGACCACGCAGGGAAAGGATCCCTCCTCTAGAGCTAGGAGGCGGAAACGGGGCTCCTCTGGATGTAGGCGGGACTCTCGTGCTTCCTCTCGAGTGGAGACGGGAATGTTGCGGAACTTCTTGAGTTACAGCAAGGGTGTGAAGGACCATTTGGATTTCCAGAGTTTAGGTGTGAATAGCCTCGAGACGCCTCAGCGGAAATGGGCCTCATCTCACCTGGAGGGGAGAACCTCCTGGATTTTCTCGAGTTGTGGCAGGTGCTCTCGACTTACGACGGGGACCTCAGGGACCGCTCTGGTGGCCTCAGGAAAGGCCAGTCCCCATGCGAGTTGCTCGGGGCCTCTCGGGATTCGACTCCCCGTCGATGTCAGTGCCTCAAACCTTGTGTGGAATCGTGCCGGTATCTGAGGCTCCTCTCCAGTGCTGACATGTATCTTGGGGTAGTTCTGGAGTCTCCCCAGGGCAGTCAGTCCTCGTCTCGAGTGGGGGCATGCACGTGCGCTTTAATCCTGAGCTGAAGCAGCAGTGTCACGTTTCCCTATGCTTGGATCAAGGGATCTGTGGCTTTCCCTCGAGGCTTTCCACGAGGCTTTCCCACAGGCTTGCCCAGGGCTGTCCCACGTGCCACCGTGGTGTGAGTCGATCCTCGGCTAGAAAAGTCGACGCAGTGCAGGGAAAACAGGTTTCCCTGGAATGGACTGAGACATCTGGGGGACTCTGGAAATGGGCCTGATACTGGAGTTCCTCTCGCCTTCCTGTGGAGAGCGCCTCCTCTTGAGATGCGACGGGAACTCCGGGAATTCTTTCCCGAGCACACAGGGAATGGATCCCTCCTCTCGAGCTAGGAGGCGGAAACGGGGCTCCTCTGGATGTGGGCGGGACTCTCGTGTTCCTCTTGAGTGGAGACGGGTATTCGGGGAACTTCTTGAGTTGAAGCAAGGGTGTGAAGGACCCTTTGGAAGTTCCAAAGGTTAGGTGTGAATACCCTTGAGACGCCTCCGCTGAAATGGGCCTCATCTCGCCTGGAGGGGAGAACCTCCTGGATTTTCTCGAGTTGCGGCAGGTGCTCTTGACTTACGACGGGACCTCAGGGACCCTCTCTGGTGGCCTCAGGAAAGGCCAGTCCCCATGCGAGTTCATGGGGGCCTCTCGGGATTCCTCTCCGTCTATTGCTGGGGCCTAAGACCTTGTGTGGAGTCGGTGCCGGAACCTGAGGATTCCTCTCCAGTGCTGACATGGATCTTGGGTACTTCTGGAGTCTCCCCAGGGAGTCAGTCCTCGTCTCGAGTGGGGGCATGCACGTGCGCTTTCCTCCCGAGCTGTAGCAGCAGTGTCACGCTTCCCTTCGCGTGGATCAAGGATCTGTGGCTTTCCCAGGCTTTCCCACGAGGCTTTCCCAAGGCTTTCCCACGGGCTTCCCACGGGCTGTCCACGTGCCACCGTGGTGTGAGTCGATCCTCGGCTTGAAAGTCGACGCAGTGCAGGGAAAACAGGTTTCCTGGAATGGACTGAGACATCTGGGGGACTCTGGGAATGGTGGCACGACCCTGGAGTTCCTCTCGCCTTTCCTGTGGTGAGCGCGCTCCTCTTGAGATGCGACGGGAAACGCCGGGAATTCTTTCCCGAGCACGCAGGGAAAGGATCCCTCCTCTCGAGCTAGGAGGCGGAAACGGGGCTCCTCTGGATGTGGGCGGGACTCTCGTGCTTCCTCTCGAGTGGAGACGGGTATGTCGGGGAACTTCTTGAGTTGCAGCAAGGGTGTGAAGGACCCTTTTGGAAGTTCCAGAGTTTAGGTGTGAATAGCCTCGAGACGCCTCCTGCGAAAATGGGCCTCATCTCGCCTGGAGGGGAGAACCTCCCTGGATTCTCGAGTTGCGGTAGGTGCTTTCTCGACTTACGACGGGGAC
>NW_017192303.1:0-10357 GCF_001704415.2 Capra hircus
CACAGGGCTGTCCCACGTGCCACGTGCTGTGAGTCGATCCTCGGCTTGAAAGTCCGCAAGTGAGGCAGGCAGGAAACAGGTTTCCCTGGAATTGACTGAGATATCTGGGTACTCTGGGAATGGTGGCACGACGACTGGAGTTCCTCTCACGACCTTTCCTGTTGAGAGCGCCTCTCTCTTGAGTTGTGACGGGAAGACCGGAATTCTTTCCCGACCACGCAGGGAAAGGATACCTCCTCTCTAGCTGTGAGGCGGAAACGGGGCTCCTCTGGGTGTGGGCGGGACTCTCGTGCTTCCTCTCGAGTGGAGACGGGTATGTCGGGGAACTTCTTGAGTTGCAGCAAGGGTGTGAAGAACCCTTTTGAAGTTCCAGAGGTTTAGGTGTGATTAGCCTGGAGACGCCTCAGCGGAAATGGGCCTCATCTTGCCTGGAGGGGAGAACCTCCTGGATTTTTTCGAGTTGGGACAGGTGATCTCGACTTAAGATGAGGACCTGAGGGACCGCTCTGGTGGCCTCAGGAAAGGCCATTCCCATGCGAGTTGCTCGGGGGCCTCTCGGGATTCCTCTCCCGTCGATGCCGGGGCCTAAGACCTTGTGTGGAGTCGGTGCCGGAACCTGAGGATTCCTCTCCAGTGCTGACATGGATCTTGGCGTCCTTAAAGGCGAGATGAGGCCAATTTGCGCTGAGGCGTCTCGACGCGCTAATTACACCTAAGATCTGGAACTTCCAAAGGGTCCTTCACACCCTTGCTGCAGCTCAAGAAGTTCCCCGACATACCCGTCTCCACTCGAGAGGAAGAACGAGAGTCCCGCCCACATCCAGAGGAGCCCCGTTTCCGTCTCCTAGCTCGAGAGGTGGGATCCTTTCCCTTCGTGTTCGGTAAAGAATTCCCGGCGTTCCCGTCGCATCTCAAGAGTAGGCGCTCTCCACAGGAAAGTTGAGAGGTACTCCAGGGTCGTGCCACCATTCCCAGAGTACCCAAGATGTCTCAGTCCATTCCAGGGAAACCTGTTTTCCCTGCACTGTCTCGACTTTCAGGACGAGGATCGACTCACACCACGGTGGCACGTGGGACAATCCTGTGGGAAAGTCTCGTGGGAAAGCCTCGTGGGAAAGCCTCGATGGAAAGCCTCAGATCCCTTGATCCACGCGAAGGGAAGCATGACGCCGCTGCTACAGCTCGGGAGGAAACCGCACGTGCATGCCCCCACTCGTAACGAGGACTGACTCCCCTGGGGAGACTCCAGAAGAACCCCAAGATCCATGTCAGCACTGGAGAGGAATCCTCTGGTTCCGGCACGGATCCACACAAGGTCTTAGGCCCCGGCATCGACGGGAGAGGAATCCCGAGAGGCCCCCGAGCAACTCGCATGGGGACTGGCCTTTCCTGAGGCCACCAGAGCGGGTCCCTGAGGTCCCCGTCGTAAGTCCAGAGTACCTGCCACAACTCGAGAAAATCCAGGAGGTTCTCCCCTCCAGGCGAGATGAGGCCCATTTCCGCTGAGGTGTCTCGAGGCTAATCACACCTAACCTCAGGAACTTCCAAAGGGTCCTTCACACCCTTGCTGCAACTCAAGAAGTTCCCCAACATACCCGTCTCCACTCGAGAGGAAGGACGAGAGTCCCGCCCACATCCAGAGGAGCCCGTTTCCGCCTCCTAGCTCGAGACGGGGGATCTTTTCAGTGTGTGGTCGGGAAAGAATTCCCGGTGTTCCCGTCGCATCTCAAGAACATGCGCTCTCCACAGGAAAGGCCAGAGGAACTCCAGGGTCGTGCCACCATTCCCAGAGTCCTCCAGATGTCTCAGTCCATTCCATGGACACCTGTTTCCCCTACACTGCCTCGACATTCACGCAGATGATCGACCCACACAACGGTGGCACTTGGGACAGCCCTGTGGGAAAGCCTGTTTGGAAAACTTGGTGGGAATGCCCAGATGGAAAGCCACAGATCCCTTGATCGTCGGGCCGGGAAGACTGACACTGGTGCTAGAGCTCGGAGGAAAGCGCACGTGCATGCCCCCACTCGAGATGAGGACTGAATCGCCTGGGGAGACTCCAGAAGTACCCAAGATCCATGTCAGGCCTGGAGAGGAATCCTCAGCTTCCGGCCCCAACTCCAGACAAGGTCTTAGGTTCCGGCATCTACGGTAGAGGAATCCAGGGAGGTCCCCTAGCAACTCGCATGGGGACCTGCCTTTCCTGAGGCCACCAGAGCGGGTCCCTGAGGTCCCCGTCGTAAGTCGAGAGCACCTGCCGCAAGTCGAGAAAATCCTGGAGGTTCTCCCCTCCAGGCGAGCAGAGGCGCATTATTGCTGAAGCATCTCGAGGCCAATCACACCTACCCCTGGACCGTCCAAAGGTTCCTTCACACCCTTGCTGCAACTCAAGAAGTTCCCCGATATACCCGTATGCACTCGAGAGAAGCAGAAGGGTCCCGCCCACATCCAAAGGAGCCCCGTTTCTGCCTCTTTGCTCGAGATGAGGGATCCTTTCCCTACTTGGTCGAAAAAGAATTCCCGAGGTTCCCGTCGCATCTCAAGAGGAGGCCCTCTCCACAGGAAAGGGGATATGTACTCCAGGTCAGGCCACCATTCCAAGAGTCCCCCAGATGTCTCAGTCCATTTCAGAGGAACCTGTTTTCCCCAAACTGCCTCGACTTTCACGCCGAAGATCCTCAAACCACAGTGGCACGTGGGACAGCCCTGTGGTAAAGCCTCGTAGGAAAGCCTCGTGGGAAAGCCTTGAGGGAAAGCCTCGAGGGAAAGCCACAGATCCCTTGATCCACGCGATGGGAAGCGTGACAATGCTTCCACAGCTCGGGAGGAAAGCGCACGTGCATGCCCCCACTCGAGACGAGGACTGACTCCCCTGGGGAGACTCCAGAAGTACCCCAAGATCCATGTCAGCACTGGAGAATAATTCTCAGTTTACGGCCCCGACTTCACAAAAGGTCTTAGGCCCCAGCATTGAAGGGAGAGGAATCCCGAGAGGCCAATAAGCAACTCGCACGGAGAGTGGCCTTTCCTGAGGCCACCAGATAGGGTCCCTGTGGTCCCCGTCGTAAATCGAGACACCTACTGCAACTCGAGAAAATCCTGGAGATTCTCCCCTCCAGGCTAGATGAGGCCCATTTCCGCTGAGGCGACTCGAGGCTAATCACATCTAACCTTTGGAACTTCCATAGGGTCCTTCACACCCTTGCTGCAACTCAAGAAGTTCCCCGACATACCCTTGTCCACTCGAGAGGAACCGCGAGCGTCCCTTGCACATCCAGAGGAGGCCCTTTTCCTCCTTGTAGCTCGAGATGAGGGATCCTTTCCCTGCGTGTTCGGGAAAGAATTCCCGGCATTCCCGTCGCATCTCAAGAGGAAGCGCTCTCCACAGGAAAGGCGAGAGGAACTCCAGGGTCGTGCCACCATTCCAAGAGTCCCCCAGAGGACTGAGTCCATTCCAAAGGAAACTCTTTTACCTGCACTGCCTTGACTGTCACGCCGAGGATCGACTCACACCACGGTGGCACGTGGGACAGCCCTGTGTGTTAGCCTCGTGGGAAAGCCTCATGGGAAATCCTACAGGGAAAGCCACATCCCTTGATCCACCCCCGTCGGGTAGCATGACACTGCTGCCACCGTTAGGGAGGAAAGCCCACGTGCATTTCCCCACTCGAGACGAGGACTGACTCCCCTGGGGAGAGTCCAGATGTACCCAAAAATCCACGTCAGCACTGGAGAGGAATCCTCAGTTTCCGGTCCCAACTCAACACAAGGTCTTCGACTCGGGAAATTCAAGCAGTTAAAAGATCTCTCCTTTGGAGCCTCGAGGGGGGATCGGGGCTTCTCTGGATGCGGGCGGGACCCTCGTGCTTCCTTTGAGTGTAGACGGGTATGTCGGGAAAGCTCTTGAGTTGCAGCAAGTGTGTGAAGGAACCATTGGAAGTTCCAGAGGTTAGGTGTGCTTAGCCTCTAGATGCGTCAGTGGAAATAGGCCTCATTTTGCCTGTAGGGGAGAATCTCCTGGATTTCTCGAGTTACGGCAGGTGCTCTCGAATTACGACGGGGACCTCAGGGACCCGGTCTCGTGGCCTCAGGAAAGGCCAGTCCCCATGCAAGTTGCCAGGGGGACTCTCGGGATTCCTCTTGGGTCGATGCCGGGGCCTAAGACCTTGTGTGGAGTCGAGGCCGGATCCTGAGGATTCCTCTCCAGTGCTGACATGGTTCTTGGGGTACTTCTGGAGTCTCCCCAGGGAAGTCAGTCCTCGTCTCGAGTGTGGGCATGCACGTGCGCTTTCCTCCCGAGCTGTAGCAGCAGTGTCACGCTTCCTAACGCGTGGTCAAGGGATCTGTAGCTTTCACTCAAGTCTTTCCTTCAAGGCTTTCCCAAGAGTCTTTCCCACAGGGCTGTCCCACCTGCCACCATGGTGTGAGTCGATCCTCGCTTGAAAGTCGAGGCAGTGCAGGGAAAACAGGTTCCTCTGGAATGGACTGAGACATCTGGGGGACTCTTGGAATGGTGGTACGACCCTGGAGTTCCGCTCGCCTTTCCTGTGGAGAGCGCCTCCTCTTGAGATGGGACGGGAACGCCGGGAATTCTTTCCCGACCAAGCAGGGAAAGGATCCGTCATCTCGAGGTCCGAGGCAGAAACGGGGCTCCTCTGGATGTGGGCAGGACCCTCGTGCTTCCTCTGGAGTGGAGACGGTATGTCGGGGAACTTCTTGAGTTTCAGCAAGGTTGTGAAGGAACCTTTGGAATTTCCAGAGTTTAGGTGTGATTAGCCTCGAGAGCCTCAGCGGAAATTGGCCTCATCTTGCCTGGAGGGGAGAACCTCCTGGATTTTCTCGAATTGTGGCAGGTGTTCTCAACGTACGCTGGGACCTCAGGGACCCGCTCTGGTGGCGTCAGGAAAGGCCAGTTCCCATCCGAGTGGCTACGGGGCCTCTCGGGATTCCTCTCCCGTCGATGGTGGGGCCTAAGACCTTGTGTGAAGTCGAGGCCGGTACCTGAGGATTCCTCTCCCGTGCTGACATGGTTCTTGGGGTACTTCTTGAGTCTCCCCAGGGGTGTCAGTCCTCTTCTCAGCGGGATCATGCAAGAACGCTTACCTCCGAGCTGCAGTAGCAGTGTCACGCTGCCCGTCGCGTGGATCAAGAGATCTGTGTCTTTCCCTCGAGGTATTTCCACGGGGGCTTTCCCACATCGCTGTCCCACGTGCCACCGTGGTGCCAGTCGATCCTCGGCGTGAAAATCAAGGCAGTGCAGGGAAAACAGGTTCCTCTGGAATGGACTGAGACATCTGGGGGACTCTTGGAATTGTGGCACGACCCTGGAGTTCCTCTCGCCTTTCCTGTGGAGAGCGCCTCTTCTTGAGATGCGGTGGGAACGCCGGGAATTCTTTCCCGACCAAGCAGGGAAAGTGCCGTGGTCCAGCCCCGGTGGATCCAGGGTGATTCGAAGGTGGGGACGTAGTCGTCGTCTTTGGAAATATACATATTTAATCCCAGATATAAAGAGATTAGAAATGGATAGTGTAGTAGGAAGATTATTGGAGAAAAAGAGGCTGAATAACTTGGATTACGTGGAATAGCATCCATCCTCCAGTAGAGAATTCAGCCAGAAAAACGGGAGCAAAAAAGAAGCGACATGGGGGAATCAGTCTTTCCGGAAACTGATCTGATTTCTTTATTTTTGGTTTTGCTTGTATACCTCTTGTTACACATAGGGATGAATACAGAGTCACGCAGGAGTCGGCATCCTGACCTTTATCAAAATCAGGTGCTTCACATAAATGTATATAAAAAAAGGTCTTAGGGATCTTACATCATCTTCTGGCCATGAATGAGACCTGCTGACATTTTATGATCCTTTCTTTCTGATAACCAAATAAACTTATTTCTTCCAAGGGTGTTTTTTCTTAAACCAGGCACCACCCTCCAAATAAAGTTACATTCCTATAGGGTGAGGGTGTAGTGAGTTACAATCAAGAAAGGAATTTATTTAACCCAAGGTTAACATGATTAGTCTTAAAGGTGAATTCTTATTTCTCCTATATGCTTAAAGGTTAATACTTATTTCTCCTATATACTAGTTATATTCATTATAAGGGTAGGGAACATGGAGATTTATCAGCAAACATCAGCCTAACAAATGAAAATCCTTTCATCAATTCTCCCCTTAAGATCTATTTAGTCTTAAGATATGATAAAGTTACATTCTTACATAGAAAGGACACAGTGATATATAACAAAGTACAGTGATCTATTACAAAAGTGAAAATCCATTAACTCAAAAAGTCTAGTATTGCTAACATCAAAAACTGCTATATTTCCTTTGCTATATTCCAAATACATTGATTAATATATTCCCAAGTGCCTAAGGATATGGAGGCCTGGTGGCAATCATTGACTCAACAAGAAGAAAAAGTCCTATGCTAATTAAGACTCTCAAAATACTCCAAAACTCTCTGTGCTGTTTACAGTTGAGAGGTAGTAAACAATCTTGCGCCTAGTGGCAGCAGTATGGATAATCCTGTCACACAAGCTGGTCTGTCAGCAGAGAGGTTTGACCTAAAATATCCTTGTCCCACCCAGAGCAGGGAATTAGCAGCAATTTTTGACACAACAAATGAAGAACCCTTCACCAATATAATTCCTAACCAACTATACTAATAATTTCTAACTCCCCAAAATAATTTGCCTTTAGTAAGTCTAAAACATCTCATGCCTCTCAGGTTGGGAGGCTGTAAACAATCACATGTGGCCGGACAAACCTATAAAGGTGGGCTAGATAACCTTCAGAGGAGTCAGCAAGCTGAAACACTCTTGTCATGCCCAAGAATATTTATTGCCTTGAAGCTGCACGTTTACTTCTTCTCCGAGAGAAACAGTTATGGGGGAGAGCCCCCGTAAAGTCAGAAGTGTAGGTGAGAGCATAAAACAGACTCTGGTTTTGGGGTTCGATGCTCGGGAACAGGGGGTTACCTGAGGCTTGATCACGCCTTTGCGCATGCCAAGCCTCCTTCCTCATGACCTTTGCCATAGGCGGAATTCCTCACGCTGGCCCCCAGAAGGAAAGGATCCCTCATCTCGAGCGACGAGGCGGAAACGCGCCTCCTGTGGATGTGGGGGGGGACCATCTTGCTTATTCTCGAGTGGAGACGGGTATGTCGGGGAACTTCTTGAGTTGCAGCAAGGGTGTAAAGTACCTTTTGGAAGTTCCAGAGGTTAGGTGTGATTAGCCTCGAGACACCTCAGTGGAAATGGGCCTCATCTCGCCTGGAGGGGAGAACCTCCTGGATTTTCTCGAGTTGCGGCAGGTGCTCTCGACTTACGACGGGGACCTCAGGGGCCAGCTCTGGTGGCCTCAGGAAAGGCCAGTCCCCATTCAAGTTTCTAGGGGGCCTCTCAGGATTCCTCTCCTGTCGATGCCGGGGCCTAAGACCTTGTGTGAAGTCGGGGCTGGAACCTGAAGATTCCTCTCCAGTGCTGACATGGATCTTGTGGTACTTCTGGAGTCTCCCCCAGGGGAGTCAGTCCTCGTCTCGAGTGGGGGCATGCACGTGCGCTTTCCTCCCGAGCGGTAGCAGCAGTGTCACGCTTCCCGTCGCGTGGATCAAGGGATCTGTGGCTTTCCCTCTAGGCTTTCCCATGAGGCTTTCCCACAGGGCTGTCCCACATGCCACCTTGGTGTGAGACGATCCTCGGCGTGAAAGTCGTGGCAGTGCAGGGAAAACAGGTTCCTCTGGAATGGACTGAGACATCTGGGGAACTCTTGGAATGGTGGCACGACCCTGGAGTTCCTCTGGCCTTTCCTGTGGAGAGCACTTCCTCTTGAGATGCGACGGGAACGCCAGGAATTCTTTCCCGACCACGCAGGGAAAGGATCCCTCCTCTCTAGATACGAGGCGGAAACGGGGCTCCTCTGGATGTGGGCGGGACCCTCGTGCTTCATCTCGAGTGGAGACGGGTATGTCGGTGATCTTCTTGACTTGCAGCAGGGGTGTCAAAGACCCTTTGGAAGTTCCAGAGGTTAGGTGTGATTAGCCTCGAGATGCCTCAGGGGAAATGGGCCTCATCTCGCCTGGAGGGGAGAACCTCCTGGATTATCTTGAGTTGGAGCAGGTGCTCTCGTCTTAGGATGGGGACCTCAGGGACCCGCTCCTGTGGCCTCAGAAAAGGCCAGTGCCCATGGGAGTTGCTAGGGGGCCTCTCAGGATTCCTCTCACGTCGATGCCGGGGCCTAAGACCTTGTGTGGAGAGCCCGAGCGGAGGCGGCGCGGAGCGTTTCGGTTCTCAGTGCCTGGGGCACCGGTGTGTGGTGTGAGGCTGCGGCGGAGCCTCTACACTGAAGGTGCGAGAGGTTGGCAGCTTCGATTGAAGCACATCGAGCGGCGACAGCAGTGAAAGTCATGAGCGACAGCGGCGAGGAGAACTACGGCGAGGGGGAATCCCGTTCTGCTTCCAGAAGCGGAAGTGCTCATGGATCTGGGAAATCTGCAAGTCATACCCCTGCAAGGTCTCGCTCCAAGGAAGATTCCAGGCGTTCCAGATCAAAGTCCAGGTCCAGATCGGAATCTAGGTCTAGATCCAGAAGAAGTTCTCGGAGGCATTATACAAGGTCACGATCTCGGTCCCGGTCCCATAGAAGATCTCGTAGCAGATCTTACAGCAGAGATTATCGAAGACGGCATAGCCACAGTCATTCTCCCATGTCTACTCGCTGGCGTCATGTTGGGAATCAGGCAAATCCTGATCCTAACTGTTGTCTTGGAGTATTTGGATTGAGCTTGTATACTACAGAAAGAGATCTAAGAGAAATGTTCTCTAAATATGGCCCAATTGCTGATGTATCTATTGTATATGACCAGCAGTCTAGACGTTCAAGAGGATTTGCCTTTGTATACTTTGAAAATGTAGATGATGCCAAGGAAGCAAAAGAGCGTGCCAATGGAATGGAGCTTGATGGATGTAGGATCAGAGTTGACTTCTCCATAACGAAAAGACCACATACTCCAACAGCAGGAATTTACATGGGGAGACCTACCTATGGCAGCTCACGCCGTCGAGATTACTATGACAGAGGATATGATCGAGGCTATGATGATCGGGACTATTACAGCAGATCGTACGAGGAGGAGGGAGGAGGAGAGGAGGATGGAGAGCTGCTCAAGACAGGGATCAGAATACAGAAGACGGTCACTTCTCCCTACTATAGTCGTGGAGGATACAGATCACGTTCCAGATCTCGATCATACTCACCTCGTCGCTATTAAAGCATGAAGATGAAGACTTTCTGAACCTGCCTAGAGTTGGATATTGTTTGTGGACAATATTTTTTATTGTCTCCTGTTTAAAAAGTGAACAGTGCCTGGTGAAGTTAGGTGACTTTTTACACCTTTTATGATGACTACTTTTGGTGGAGTTGAAATGCTGTTTTCATTCTGCATTTTGTGTAGTTCGGTGCTTTGTTCAAAGTTAAGTGTTTCAGAAAGTATGTTTTACATGTATTTTTTACAGTCTAAAATTTTGACTGCCTGAGAAGTTTCATTGTACAGAACTTCATTTAAATGTTTTTCTACTGAATACAGGGTATTCTGAAGATTGAAGCTGTGTGTAAAATGCTACCAAATGGCAAAAAGCAACAATAACGTTTGGTTTTTTACTTTTCTTTCTAACATATCATGCTTAGGAGAAATGTTCTGATTAGATTGTCAGTAGTAAATTAAAGAAAAAAAGTGCCCTTTTTCCTCGAGTCCATGAAACATACCATACTTAATATACCTGCAGTTAAGTGATAAAAATTACGCTCTGTAACTCTATACTGTAGTGTTAAAAACTAAAGCATCTTTCAATACAGCAAATGCTTAATGCTTATATAAATGTGACTTTGTCAGCCTTTATGTAATCTGTATTATACATAGCAGGGAATAAGATGAGTTGCACAATGTATGCCTTAAAAAGGCTATTTCTTAAAGCTGTTAGAAGGGGATAATGGTATTTCAATTAGTAATCAGCAAGTGAAAATATATTCCACCACAAATGTACTCTTGTTCTTCTAGCTTTTAAGACTATATGGAAAAAACTGGGTGCTTCAGAGTTTTGAGAAAAAAGAAGGGAACACTACACCTGTGTTGTGGATGATCTGAAGACTTTGCCTGTTCATTTTTAAATACTACTTTCAGGTTCTTTGCTTACCAAAGGAGGCCCAATTTCACTCAAAAGTTTTGAGAACTGTGTTTAAATAAATGCAAAGAAAAGAGTAAAAAGGAAAGGAAAAAAAAAGACCTTGTGAGGAGTTGGGGGCAGGAACCTGAGGATTCCTCTACAGTGCTGACATGGATCTTGGGGTACTTCTGGAGGC
>NW_017192304.1:0-10357 GCF_001704415.2 Capra hircus
CATGTCTCCACCTGAAGTGGAGTAGTGGCTCCAGGCAGCAAGGATTTTCATCCTGGCAGCGGGGTTGGGGAGTCTTCCTTAAGCTTTGGAAAATCAGGCCTCCATCTCTTTTCTCAAGCGGAAGCAACACAAATAGAACTTTGGTGAGATGGAGTAGTCCTCTCCCATTTCGTGCCATGGTGCGTCATCGGTGAAGCTTCTTTGCATTACAAATAACAGAAGGCTGCATGGGCAGCTGCCACCCTGCAGGCTCCGGGATGCCGTGATCCTTGAGACGTTCTTTGAGACCTCTGTCTATGCAAGGGTTTTCATGAGCAAAAGTAAATAATGTCATTGCTCCAGAGAGAAATCAAAATTGTGGGAAAGGAAAGTTGGAAGGGATGGCTCTGTCTAGGGTCGCTGAGTGGGAGTCTGAGCAGAGGCCTCAGTAGCAGGAAACCCTGGAACATCTGATTAAAGCTAAGTTCGTTCTGCCATGGTTGTGTTCTATCCCCTTGTGTGGGCAACTTTCCTTTTCCTGTTACACTTGTCCAGCCCTCCACTACCTGTCTTCCGAGGTCAGCTGAGAACTGAGAGCTAAGCTTGCCTTTCTTGCTATTCCCCCTAAAAATACTTAAGTCTGTTTCATTAAAGGTGCTTTAATGCTCACTACTATGGCAAAAATGAGTAAAAGTGAGTTTGGGCACCGGAAACAAATATAACGTTTAAATAAATTATGATAGTATGTGACTCTGAGGCAGATGAGATAGCCATACTCAAAGGAAATCCTATTGGCTACTCACGCAAGGCCTCTCAGGGTGACAGGACATTTGATCTGGCTTATGACTGGCTTTGGGGGAGGAAGAAAATTTTCCGCCCTTCTAGGATCTCTGACTGGTGTAAGGATTAAACTGACATGATAAGCTAACAGGAGACAGTCAGGTTTAATATTGTGTACATGCTTCCCTGGTGACTCAGGAGGTCAAAGCATCTGCCTGGAATGCAGGAGACCGGGTTGGATCCCTGGGTCAGGAAGAACCCCTGGAGAAGGAAATGGCAAGCCACTCCAGTACTCTTGCCTGGAGAATCCCATGGAGGGAGGAGCCTGGTGGTAGGCTGCAGTCCATGGGTCACCAAGAGTTGGACACGACTGAGCGACTTCACATGGGTGAAACCCAGAAAAATCAGTAACTTGCTAAAATGGCTGAAGCCCTCATCTTAGATACTATCCTCTGCTAAAGACAAAAGAGAATGTTGAGGCTGACAGTTTGGGAGGTTATCAGGAAAAACACGGCAAATAAAGGTAAGGTTGTTAGCAGATTTAAGTTAGTGCTTCTGCATTGATAAGAGTTTCTAGAGATTTGGTCATCCTCCTCGTCTGGTACAGAGAGGGAGACAGCTTTATTAGTGGAGGTTTCCCTTACAAATAAATGTTTCTTATGAAAGAGTAACTCGTACAAGGTTTTCAGAATGTTTACCCATGTCTGCTGCTTCCTTAGAAAACAACCTACTTGAAACAATTAATATGCCAAGAGACATCTTAGGGTGCACATTCTGCTCCCCTACACTATGTCTGAGACATGCTGTCTTCAGGCCTCCTGTGGCTGCTGTGTGAGCTCCATGGGGCTTACTCAGCTCATAGGTCACTAATATGACCTTGGGAGTAGGGGCTGGTATGAAGTATTCATCCAATTGTTGGAAAGATAGACATGCCAAGAGAAGCGGACTATCTCAGTGCTTTCTCTAGACATGAGGCCATTGTGTCTAAATCTCCTCATGTGCAGAGTACGCCTGCAGATAGTTCTTTTATCTTCAGTTTATGACTCCCATCACCCCAAAGCCTGCTGGCCCATGGCTTTTACAAAAAAACCACCTGCCAATGCAGGAGATATGGGTTCAATCCTTGGGTCAGGAAGACACCCTGGAGAAGGAAATAGCAACCTACACCAGTATTCTTGCCTGGGATCTTCAAGGGCAGAGGAGCCTGGTGGCAACAAAGACTTGGACATGACTGAGTGATAAAACAACACCCCATAACCACATTATGTCTAAATTCAACTTTGTGCTTTGCCTTGGAGGAGGTGCTTTTTCTCTTGCCTCTAGACCTATATACATGCCTTTCCTTCTGCCTGAAATGTCCTGCATGCCCCCTCTCCAGCGCCTCCCATTCTTGCGTCACTTCCTCCCAGAAGCCTCAGGTTCCAGGTTATGGTTGGTGAACTGCTTGGCTGTCTGCTTCCTGGATCTCTTGAGCACAGGGACCCTGTCCATTGCTGAACCTAATACAGTGCCTAGCACGTGGCATGGCTGAAAAAAATAATTGTTAAGCCTATGAATGAATGACATCAAAGAACTTGCATTCAGGCTATCTGTCCAAATCTTCCTGGGGTATCATTATTCTTTTTTCCCCAGTAATGCATGTTTCTGTGGAGAAATTTGGAAGTATTTTTTAAATCTCCTCTTTTGGCCCTCCTCATACTTGAGGTTCTCAGCTCTCTGATCTACAGGCCCGTTCCTCACTAGCAGGCATCTTCCTTGTCTCCCTCTAGCACCACAAAGTGCACTAGAAGCAGCTTATTCTGGGAATCAGGAAACTTATCTTCTTTTTTCTTAATTTGATTTTTAATTGGAGGATAATTGCTTTAAGACCTATGTTCTGAGTTCTAAGCTGTGGGGTTTCCTATAAATCATAAAAGCTTCCTGAGTCTCAATTTTCTCAACTCTATTATGGGTATAATGATACGCTCCCCATTTTGTCAAGGGGTTATTATTAAGATTAATGAAATTGATCTTAATGTGAAATCTTAATTTGAATGTGAAATTGCTCTGTGATTGTGACCACAAATACCACAATACAATTTGAGAGAGATAAGAGCCAGGAATATCATCAGGAAGTTCCAAAGCCCAGTGCTCTCTCCTGGGCCACAGAACTGAATCTCTGCTTTCTAAACATCTTCAAACACATTTCCAAAATCTAACTCCTCATCTTGGTTCCAGCTACGTATTGCTGTGTAATAAGCCTCCACAAACCTGGGGCTTCCTCACCATGCATTTGGTCACTGCATCTGGCCGATTAAATTCATGAGACTTCCCAACTAAGGAAAGAGCACTGTACTCTTCATCTTGCCCCATGACACGCATCTGAAGTCTTGCTGCTATTGCCAAATTACTTCCCTGAAAGGTCTGGACACGTTTGCTAAATGGTTTATCTCAGTAGAGAGCTGCATGTAACTCCATGTCAGTATCTGTAAAACAACTGCTTTTGATAAAATTTTATGAGAAACCCCATGACTTGCTTTAGAGTATTTAGAATTTCCCCTTTAGCAATTCCTTCTTCTTCCTGGGTAGACCTTTTTGTATGAAATTACCACTTCTTTTGGTCTGATTCCCCTCCCCTACACCATTTTAGTTTTACTTCTGTACAGACAAGAAACATGGGTAAACACAGGAAAGGTCTGCCTCATTTATAAACTGCACATAAATACAGTTACTTTATCCTAACATGCAGACACATGAACAGCTACTTCTTGTTAGAATTAAATCAAAGTAGTACTTTGAAATAGTTTTATATCGAATAAAATATGGAATTGTTAAAAGGCAAATCAAAATATTTTTCAATTAACTTTAAAATTTAAAAAAAAATACCAGAAAAAAAAATATGTATGTATATATATATGTATATATATATATATTTATATTTATATATAAGAAAATAAGGAAGGAAGTCAAGAGATACCTGGATAGGCAGCTTTGGAGTACAAAATGAAGCAGGGGAAAGTCTAACAGAGTTTTGCCAGAGAACACACTGGTCATAACAAACACCCTCTTCCAACAACACAGGAGACAACTCTACACATGGACATCACCAGCTGGTCAATACCGAAATCAGAATGATTATATTATTTGCAGCTGATGATGAAGCTCTAAACATCAGCAAAAACAAGACTGGGAGCTGACTGTGGCATAGAGCATGAAATCCTTATTGCAAAATGCAGACGCAAGTTGAAGAAAGTAGGGAAAATTAATAGGTCATGCAGGTATGCTGCTAAGTCCCTTCAGTCGTGTTCGACTCTGTGCGACCCCATAGACGGCAGCCCACCAAACTCCCCCATCCCTGGGATTCTCTAGGCAAGAATACTGGAGTGGGTTGCCATTTCCTTCTCCAATGCGTCAAAGTGAAAAGTGAAAGTGAAGTCGCTCAGTCGAGTTCTGACTCTTCGCGACCCCATGGACTGCAGCCTACCAGGCTCCTCCGCCCATGGGATTTCCCAGGCAAGAGTACTGGGTGGGATGCCATTGCCTTCATGCAGGTATGACCTAAATCAAATCCCTTGCAATTGTACAGTGGAAGCGACAAATATATTCAAGGGAGTAGATCCGATAGACAGAGTGCCTGAAGAACCATGGATGGAGGTTCATAACATAGTACAGGAAGTGGTGATCAAAGTCATCTCCAGGAAAAAGAAATGCAACAACGCAAAACGGTTGTCTGAAGAGGCCTTACAAATACCCGAGAAAAGAAGAGAAGCGAACGGCAAAGGGGAAAAGGACAGATACACCCATCTGAACGCAGAGTTCCAAAGAATAACAAGGAGAAACATGAAACCCTTCCTAAAGTGATCAAAGTAAAGAAATAGAGGAAAACAATAGAATGGGAGAGACTGGAGGTCTTTTCAAGAAAATTAGAGATACCAAGGGAACATTTCATGCAAAGATGGCCAAAATAAAGTACAGAAATGGTATGGACCTAACAGAAGCAGAAGATATTGAGAAGTGGCAAAAAAACACACAGAGGAACTATACAAAAAAGATCTTAATGACCCAGAAAGCCATGATGGTGTGATCACTCATCTAGAGCCAGACATCCTGGAGTGTGAAGTCAAGTGGACCTTAGGAAGCATCACTACAAACAAAGCTAGTGGAAGTGATGGAATTCGAGCGGAGCTATTTCAAATCCTGAAAGATGACGCTGTGAAAGTGTTGCACTTGATATGCCAGCAAATTTGGAAACCTCAGCAGTGGCCTCAGGACTGGAAGAGGTGTTTTTCTTCCAGTCCCAAAGAAAGGCAATGCCAAAAAATGTTTGAACTACCACACCATTGTACTCATCTCACACACTAGCAAAGTAATGCTCAAAATTCTCCAAGGGAGGCTTCAACAGTATATGAACCAAGAACTTCCAGATAGTCAAGCTGGATTTAGAAAAGGCAGAGGAACCAGAGATCAAATTGCCAACATCCATTGGATCATAGAAAAAGCAAGGAATTCCAGAAAAACATCTACTTCTGCTTCATTGACTATGGCTCATTGACACAACCTTTGACTGTGTGGATCACAACAAACTTTGGAAAACTGTTAAAGAGACAGGAACACCAGTCCACCTTACCTGCTTCCTGAGAAACCTGTTTGCAGGTCAAGAGGCAACAGTTAGAACTGGACATGGAACAATGCACTGGTTCAAAATTGAGAAAAGAATACGTCAAGACTATATACTGTCACCCTGCTCAATTAACTTATATGCAGAGTACATCATGTGAAATGCTTGGCTGGATGAAGCACAAGCAGAAATCAAGATTGCCGAGAGAAATATCAATAACCTCAGATATGCAGATGATACCACCCTTATGGCAGAAAGCAAAGAGGCATTAAAGAGCCACGTGATGAAGGGAAAAGGGGAGAGTGAAAAAAACTGGCTTAAAACTCAACTCAAAACTAAGATCACGGCATTTGGTCCCATCAATTCATGGCAAATAGATGGGGACGAAATGGAAAGAGTGACAGACTTTATCTTGTTGAGCTCCAAAATCACCAAAGATAGTAACTGCAGTCATGAATTTAAAACATGCTTGCTCCTTGGAAGGAAAGCTATGACAACCTAGACAGCATCTTAAAAAGCAGAGACATTACTTTGCTGACAAAAGTCTGTCTAGTCAAAGCTATGGTTTTTCCAGTGGTCATGTGTGGATGTGAGAGGTGGACCGTAAAGAAAGCTAAGCACTAAAGAATGATGCTTTTGCACTGTGGTGTTGGAGAAGGGTCTGAGAGTCCCTTGGGACTGCAAGGAGATCCAACCAGTCAATCTTAAAGGAAATCAACCTGAATATTTATGGAAGACTTGTGCTAGAGCTGAAACTCCAATACTTTGGCCACTTAATGCGAAGAGCTGACTCACTGGAAAAGACCCTGATGCTGGAAAGATGGAAGGCAGGAGGAGAAGGGGATGACAGAGGACAATATGGTTGGATAGCATCACCGACTCAATGGACATGAGTCTGAACAAGCTCTGGGAGATGATGAAGGACAGGGAAGACTGGAGTGCTGCAGTCCATGGGGTTGCAAAGAGTCAGACATGACTGAGTGACTGAACAATGACAGCAATGAAAGGAAAATATCAATGAATTTATCTGAGTTTTATAGACAATCCTCTGTAATAGACTAAACCACTACTTTGATATCTCAAATTGTGCTACAATGTCTGTATGCTAATTTTGCAATCTATAGTATAATAGTAATATTAATGCATCTTTATTCAACTTGTGACTGGATTATAGGATACTTTTAGAAGAGTAGAATGTTTTTCCATTTTTTTATGGTTAATCAAGCATTCTTTCTACTGTTTCTATCTTGATGTGGCTTTTGAAGGCCGCACTATCATTAGATATTTCATAGCAAAACTTACTGTTCCTTTTTAAATTCATTTTTATTTTATAGTGGAGTATAGTTGATTTACAATATTGTGTTAGCTTCAGGTGTACAGCGAGGTGACTCTACTATATATATTGAAAGTGAAAGTGATAGTTGCGCAGTCGTGTCTGACTCTTTGCAGCCCAACGGACTATACAATCCATGGAATTCTCCGGCCAGAATACTGGAGTGGGTAGCCTTTCCCTTCTCCAGGGAATTTTCCCAACTCAGGGATCAAACCAGTCTCCACATTGCAGGTGGATTCTTTACCAGCTGAGCTACCAGGGAAGCTATACATATACATATATTCTTTCTTTTTTCATATCCTTTTCCCAAAACTCACTTTTCTTTGCTATTCTCAAGCATGAGTCTCAGCCCATTTGAGGCTGCTGGGTTTTCATTTCAAGGTTTCTCTAGCTGCTTTTCATTGCTTTGTAGATACCTGAAACCATGAATAATACACTAAGCACTCTTTTGTGTTGTATCTTTTGAGAAACAACTTTCTGGGCAGCTTCTTCACTGCTCCTCTGCTGTATATGTCATAAGAGTCATCTTTGATTCTTTATCCAGGACCCAACCGTAAGACTTCCCTGGTGGCTCAGATGGTGAAGAATCTGTCTGCAGTGCAGGAGACCCAGGTGAAATCCCTGGGACAGGAAGATCCCCTGAAGAAGGGAATGTCTACTGACTCCAATATTCTTGCCTGGGAATACCATTGACAGAGGAGCCTGGCAGGCTACAATGCATGGGGTTACAGAGAGTTGGACACAACTAAGTGACTCACACACACAAGCGTAAGACAGGGCTGCTACACTGGCCCAGGTGGGCACATTATGATACTTAAGAAACCATGATACTTAAGTTCATTGTTCACAAGTAATTAAGTGAAGTTGCTCAGTCGTGTTCGACTCTTTGCGACCCCATGGACCTTAGCCTTCGATGCTCCTCTGTCCATGGGATTTTCCTGGCAATATACTGGAGTGGATTGCCATTTCCTTCTCCAGGGGAACTTCCCAACCCAGGGATTGAAGCCGGGTCTCTCCCGCTGTAGAGAGACACTTTACCATCTGAGCCACCAGGGAAGTCCACAAGTAATTAAAAAAAAAAAAGTAACTCAAATTTCTACTTTAAGTCTCTCAAAAGATGTTAAAAGGAATCCAATTTATAAGTTATAGCAATACTTCCTATCATACACTTATCTGCCCTCTTCAGTCTTCTCAAACTATTCCATTCCTCTACAGCTCAGAGATTCTCATTCTCTTGAGCCATAATGTTATAGAACCTCTATTTTCTAAACCAACCCAAGTGGTTCCTCATAAAGGTCAAACGAATCTTAAGAAGTAAGCAAGAGGAGGGCTTCCTAGGTGGCCCAGTGATAAAGAATCCATCTGCAATGCAGGAGACACAGATTTGATCTCTGGGTCAAGAAGATCCCCTGGAGGAGAAAACAGCAACCCATTCCAGTATTCTTGCCTGGAAAATCCCATGGACAGAAGAGCCTAGCAGGTTACAGTCCAAGAGCCTGCAAAGAGAAGAGTCAGACGTGACTGAGCAACTAACACACACACATCCCAAGCAAAAGGAAGCTAAGTGGGATAAAAAATATGACTACTTGGAGGTTATGAGGAGATGAATGGGAACACTTATGTATGGATTTTGTCCCATCCATTCTATACTGAACACTAAATGTGAGCCAAGTATTCTGGGGATTCAAATTTGAGTAAGACATGGTGTTCGCCTTTGAAACGTTCACAATCTCAGTGACTATGTGTCTGTTATATCTTCCCCCTCCTTCTCACGCTTTAGTTTGAAGTTCTTTGGAACGTGTTGGGGATAGCCTGGACAAACAAGATCTTAATGTTGTAAGTTCAGTTCAGTCGCTCAGTCATGTCTGACTCTTTGTGACCCCATGGACTGCAGTATGCCAGGCTTCCCTGTCCTTCACCAACTCCTGGAGCTTGCTCAAACTCAGGTCCTTTGAGTCAATGATGCCATCCAATCACCTCATCCTCTGTCATCCCCTCCTCTTCCTGCTTCAATCTTTCCCAGCATTAGGGTCTTTTCCAACAATTCAGCTCTTGGCATCAGGTGGTCAAAGTGTTGGAGTTTCAGCTTCAGCATCAGTCCTTCCAATGAATATTCAGAGTTGATTTCCTTGAGGATTGACTGGGTTGATCTCCTTGTGGTCCAAGGGATTCTCAAGAGTCTTCTCCAGCACCACCATTTAAAAGCATCAGTTATTTGGCACTCAGCCTTCTTTATGGTCCAACGCTCACATTCATACTTGACTACTGGAAAATCCATAGCTTTGACTAGATGGAACTCTGTCGGAAAAGTGATGTCTCTGCTTTTTAATATGCTGTCTAGGTTGGTCATAGCTTTTCTTCCAAGGAGCAAGCGTTTTTTAATTTCATGGTTGCAGTCACCATCTGCAATGATTTTGGAGCCCAAAAAATAAAGTCTGTCACTGTTTCCATTTTTTCCCCATCTAATTGCCACGAAGTGATGGGATTAGATGCCATGATCTTACTCTTTTGAGTGTTGAGTTTTAAGCCAAATTTTTCATTCTCTTCTTTCACTTTCATCAAGAGGCTCTTCAGTTTCTCTTCGTTTTCTCCCATAAGGGTGGTGTCATCTGCATATCTGAGGTTATTGATATCTCTCCTGGCAATCTTGATTCCTACTTGGGCTTCATCCAGCCCAGGATTTCGCATGATGTACTCTGCATAGAAGTTAAATAAGCAGGGGTGACAATATACAGCCTTGATGTACTCCTTGCTCAATTTTGAACCAGTCCATTGTCTCATGTCCAGTTCTAACTCTTGTTTCTTGACCTGCATACAGGTTTCTCAGGAAGCAGGTATGGTGGTCTGGTATTCCCATCGCTTGAAGAATTTTCCACAGTTTGTTGTGATCCACACAGTCAAAGTCTTTGGTGCTGTCAATAAAGCGTAAGTAGATGCCTTCCTGGAATTCTCTTGCTTTTTCTATGATCCAAAGGATGTTGGCAATTTGATCTCCGGTTCCTCTGCCTTTTCTAAATCCAGCTTGAATATCTGGAAGCTCTTGGTTCACACACTGTTGAAGCCTCCCTTGGAGAATTTTGAGCATTATTTTGCAAGTTGTGTGAGATGAGTGGAATTGTGCAGTAGTTCAAACATTCTTTGACATTGCCTTTCTTTGGGATGGGAATGAAAACGGACATTTTCCAGTCCAGTGGCCACTGCTGAGTTTCCGAATTTGCTGACGTATTGAGTGCAGCACTTTCACTGCATCATCTTTGAGGGGTAGCTCAGCTGGAATTCTATTGCCTTCACTAGCTTTGTTCTAAGTCATGCTTCCTAAGCCCACTTGACTCTGCATTCCAGCATTCTGGCTCTAGATGAGTGATCACACCATTGTGGTTATCTGGGTCATTAAGATCTTTTTGTATAGTTCTTCTGAGTATTCTTGCCACCTCTTCTCAATACCTTCTGCTTCTCTTAGGTCCATACCATTTCTGTCCTTTATTGTGCCCATCTTTGTGTGAAATGTTCCCTGTTTTATTATTATGAAGCAGACTTCATTCTCACATGGAGAAGTAATGTATATTATAACTGAGTCTGAATCATAAACTTCAGTCTATATGCTCTGTATTCTTTATTCCTCATTGAGTTCATCCTCATTTTTTTTGCCCAAGGAAGTTCGGTAAGTT
>NW_017192305.1:0-10357 GCF_001704415.2 Capra hircus
GGCGGGTGCGGAGCCAGTGTGAGGAATCCCGCCCATGACAAGGTCATGGAAGGAAGCTGACATACGCAAGCGTGCTCAGACTTCAGGGACCCCTCTGGAAATTCCTAAGCATGTACCCCAAGCAAAAATCTGCCGGCTTTTGTGCTCTGCTTTTCCACTCTTTCTGACATTTTCTGAAAAAGTCAATTCAGGGCTTTAGTCTTCTGCATTTGAAAGAGTGTTTCAATCCAAACCCTCTGATGGCTTTCTAGCCTGCCTGCAGGACTCGTACAGCTGCGCATGTGATTGTTGAGGCCTCCTGACCGCAGGAGGCACAGGAAGCTTAAACATCCTAGGAATGTAGGAGCTTCCGAGGAGTCAAAATCTTTAGAATAGGACTGATTAAAGGTTTCATTTTTTGGGTCAATGCTTGCTGCCAAATTTTCATATCCTTTATTTTTAGATATAGTTGGTATATAGAAAAACAAGTAGTAGACCTGGTATTAGCAACATTAGATCTTCGAGTTAAGTACCTTCTTTGTTATATCCCACTGCACCTTTGTTCTATAGAGATGTAACTTTAATGCTTTAAGGAGATGCAATTAAAGAAAATCACTTCAGGGGAAACAAAATCAACATTCATTAAGGAAGAGAGATAAAAAGTGTTAACAAGCTTCTTGGCCAGAAGATAATGTAAATCACCTGAGACCTTTTGTATACAAAATGATGTATAGAAAGAGTCTGGGCTGCGAACGCTACATAATTCTGTGTTACCCATTGATCTCCGTGTTTTATCAAAAGTATAAAAGGCCTTCTGAACAATAAAGGACGGGGCCAGGGGCCGGGGACCAGTTTCTCGGACCAGTTCTCGAACTAGTCTCTCGGCCTGGTTTCTTGGGACTCTGGCTCCCCCCATGTCTCTCTCTCTCCTCTTCTCTCCCCTTCCCTCTCTCTGCTCTTTACTTTAACTTCAGGCTGAATCTCCATCTGGGGCGCGGAGGCTCGCCAGGTCTACTTACTTGCCCCGGCTGTTAAGACCCGCGCGCGAAAGGGAGCTTAAGGCGAGGCACCCTTAGATATTCAAGCGGCGCCGGTGGCCCAGCGTAGATGGTGCAAATTCCTTGTCTGGAATTTTATTGGCCTTCCGCGTAAACCAAGCTATTCAGCCCTCTTCCTCCACTTAATCTTCTTACTACACTATAGTTTCCTAATCTAATCTTACATTAATAAATAAACAAGTCTTTCCACGCCAACGCCGTCCACCCTTCGAATTCCCTGGATCCACCGGGGCTGGACCCCGGCAGGCGGGACCCTTCTGCTTCCTCGAGTGCATACGGGTATATCGGGGAACTTCTTGAGTTGCAGCAAGGGGTGTGAAGGAACCTTTGGACGGTTCAGGGGGTAGGTGTGATTGGCCTCGAGATGCCTTCAGCAATAATTCGCCTCTGTTCGCCTGGAGGGGAGAACCTCCAGGATTTTCTCGACTTGCGGCAGGTGCTCTCGACTTACGACGGGGACCTCAGGGACCCGCTCTGGTGGCCTCAGGAAAGGCAGGTCCCCATGCGAGTTGCTAGGGGACCTCCCTGGATTCCTCTACCGTAGATGCCGGAACCTAAGACCTTGTCTGGAGTTGGGGCCGGAACGTGAGGATTTCTCTCCAGGCCTGACATGGATCCTGGGGTACTTCTGAGTCTCCCTAGGCGATTCAGTCCTCATCTCGAGTGGGGGCATTCACGTGCGCTTTCCTCCCGAGCTCTAGAACCAGTGTCAGTCTTCCCGGCCCGACGATCAAGGGATCTGTGGCTTTCCCTTTGGGCATTCCCACCAAGTTTTCCAAACAGGCTTTCCCACAGGGCTGTCCCAAGTGCCACCGTTGTGTGGGTCGATCATCTGCATGAATGTCGAGGCAGTGCAGGGAAAAACAGGTGTCCCTGGCATGGACTGAGACATCTGGAGGACTCTGGGAATGGTGGCACGACCCCTGGAGTTCCTCTGGCCTTTCCTGTGGAGAGCGCCTGTTCTTGAGAGGCGACGGAACACCGGGAATTCTTTCCCGACCACACACTGAAAGGATTCCCCGTCTCGAGCTAGGAGGCGGAAACGGGGGGCTCCTCTGGATGTGGGGCGGGACTCTCGTCCTTCCTCTCGAGTGGAGACGGTATGTCGGGAACTTCTTGAGTTGCAGAAAGGGGTGTGAAGGATCCTTTGGAAGTTCCTGAGGTTAGTGTGATTAGCCTCGAGACACCTCAGCGGAAATGGGCCTCATCTCGCCTGGAGGGGAGAACCTCCTGGATTTTCTCGAGTTGTGGCACGTGCTCTGGACTTACGACGGGGACCCAGGACCCGCTCTGGTGGCCTCAGGAAAGACCATTCCCCATGCGAGTTGCTCGGGGGCCTCTCGGGATTCCTCTTCCATCGATGCCGGGTCTAAGACTTGTGTGGAGTCGGTGCTGGAACCTGAGGATTCCTCTCCAGTGCTGACATGGATCTTGGGGTACTTCTGGAGTCTCCCCAGGGGAGTCAGTCCCTCGTCTCGAGTGGGGGCATGCACGTGCGCTTTACTCTCGAGCTGTAGCAGCAGTGTCACGCTTCCCTTCGCGTGGCTCAAGGGATCTGTGGCTTTCCCTCGAGGGCTTTCCCAGGAGGCTTTCCCACGAGGCTTTTCCACAGGCTGTCCCACGTGCCACCGTGGTGTGACTCGATCCTCGGCTTGATGTTGAGGCAGTGAGGGAAAACAGGTTTCCCTGGAATGGACTGAGACATCTGGGGACTCTGGAATGGTGGCACGACCCTGGAGTTTCTTCTTGCCTTTCCTGTGGAGAGTGCCTCCTCTTGAGATGCGACGGGAAGCCGGGAATTCTTCCCCGACCACGCAGGAAAGGATCCCTCCTCTCGAGCAGGAGGAGGAAACGGGGTTCCTCTGGATGTGAGCGGGATTCTCGTGCTTCTCTCGAGTGGAGACGGATATGTCGGGAACCTCTTGAGTTGCAGCAAGGTGTGAAGGACCCTTTGGAAGTTCCAGAGGTTAGGTGTGAATAGCCTCGAGACGCCTCAGCGGAAATGGGCCTCATCTCGCCTGGAGGGGAGAACCTCTTGGATTTTCTCGAGTTGCGGCAGGTGCTCTCGACTTACGACGGGGGACCCCTGGGACCCGCTCTGGAGGACTCAGTAAAGGCCAGTTCCCCATGCGAGTTGCTCGGGGCCTCTCGGGATTCCTCTCGTCGATGCTGGGGCCTAAGACCTTGTGTGGAGTCAGTGTCGAACCTGAGGATTCCTCTCCAGTGCTGACATGGATCTTGGGGTACTTCTGGAGTCTCCCCAGGGGAGTCAGTCCTCGTCTTGAATGGGGCATGCACGTGCGCTTTCCTCCCGAGCTTAGCAGCAGTGTCGCGCTTCCCTTCGCGTAAATCAAGGGATCAGGGGCTTTCCAAGGAGGCTTTCCCACGAGGCTTTTCCCACGAGCTTTCCCACAGGGCTGTCCCACATGCAACCGTGGTGTGAGTCGATCCTCGGCTTGAAAGTCGAGGCAGTGCAGGGAAAATAGGTTTCCCTGGAATGTTGGGAGACATCTGGTTGTCTCTGGGAATGGTGGCACTACCCTGGAGTTCCTCTCGCCTTTCCTGTGGAGAGTGCCTCCTCTTGAGATGCGAAGGAACGCCGGGAATTCTTTCCCGACCACGCAGGGAAAGGACCCTCCTCTCAAGCTAGGAGGCGGAAACGGGGCTCCTCTAGATGTGGGTGGAACTCTCGTGCTTCTCTCGAGTGGAGACGGTATGTCGGGAACTTCTTGAGTTGCAGCAAGGGTGTGAAGGACCCTTTGGAAATTCCAGATATGAGATGTGATTAGCCTCGAGACGCCTCTGCGGAAATGGGCCTCATCTCGCCTGGAGGGGAGAACCTCCTGGATTTTCTCGAGTTGCGGCACGTGCTCTCGACTAACGTCGGAACCTCAGGGAGCCGCTCTGGTGGCCTCAGGAAAGGCCAAGTCCCCATGCGAGTTGCTCGGGGGCCTCACAGGGGCCTCTCGGGTTTCCTCTTCCGTCGATGCTGGGACTAAGACCTTGTGTGGAGTCGGTGCCGGAACCTGAGGATTCCTCTCCAGTGCTGACATGGATATTGGGGTACTTCTGGAGTCTCCCCAGGGGAGTCAGTCCTCGTCTCGAGTGGGGTCATGCACGTGCGCTTCCCTTCCGAGCTGTAGCAGCAGTGTGGCGCTTCCCTTCGCGTGGATCAAGGGATCTGTGGCTTTCCCTCGAGGCTTTCCCACGAGGCCTTCCCACAGGGCTGTCCCACGTACCACCGTGGTGTGAGTCGATCCTCGGCTTGAAAGTCGAGGCAGTGCTAGGAAAACAGGTTTCCCTGAAATGGACTGAGACATCTGGGGGATTCTGGGAATGTGGCAGGACCCTGGAGTTCCTCTCACCTTTCCTGTGGAGAGCGCCTCCTCTTGAGATGCGACCGCGAACGCCGGGAATACTTTCCCGACCACGCAGGGAAAGGATCCCTCCTCTCGAGCTAGGAGGCTGAAACGGGGCTCCTTTGGGAAGTGGGCGAACTCTCGTGCTTCCTCTCGAGTGGAGACGGGAATGTCGCGGAACTTCTTGAGTTGCAGCAAGGGTGTGAAGGACCCTCTGGAAGTTCCAGAGGTTAGGTGTGATTAGCCTCGAGACGTCTAGCGTAAATGGGCCTCATCTCGCCTGGAGGGGAGAACCTCATGGATTTCCTCGAGTTGCGGCAGGTGCTCTCGACTTACGACGGAGACCTCAGGGACCCGCTCTGGTGGCCTCAGGAAAGGCCAGTCCCCAGGCGAGTTGCTCGGGGGCCTCTCGGGGGCCTCTCGGGTTTCCTCTCCCTTCGATGCTGGTGCCTAAGATCTTGTGTAGAGTCGGTGCCGGAACCTGAGCATTCCTCTCCAGTGTTGACATGGATTTGGGGTGCTTCTGGAGTCTCCCCAGGGGAGTCATTCCTCGTCCCCAGTGGGGGCATGCACGTTCACTTTCCTCCCGAGCTGTAGCAGCAGTGTCACGCTTCCCTTCACGTGGATCAAGGGATCTGTGGCTTTCCAAGGAGGCTTTCTCACGATGCTTTCCCACGAAGCTTTCCCACAGGGCTGTCCCAAGTGCCACCGAGGTGTGAGTCGATCCTCGGCTTGAAAGTCAAGGCAGTGCAGGGAAAACAGGTTTCCCTGAAATGGACTGAGATATCTGGGGAACTCTGGGAATGGTGGAACGACCCTGGAGTTCCTCTCGCCTTTCCTGTGGAGAGCGGCTCCTCTTGAGATGCGACGGGAACGCCGGGAATTCTTTCCCCACCACGCAGGGAAAGGATCACTCCTCTGGAGCTAGGAGGCGGAAACGGGGCTCCTCTGGATGTGAGCGGAACTCTCGTGCTTCCTCTCGATTGGAGACGGGTATGTCAGGGAACTTCTTGAGTTGCAGCAAGAGTGTGAAGGACCCTTTGGAAGTTCCAGAGGTTAGGTGTGACTAGCCTCGAGACGCCTCATTGGAAATGGGCCTCATCTCGCCTGGAGGGGAGAACCTCCTGGATTTTCTCGACTTGTGGCAGGTGCTCTCAACTTACGACGGGGACATCAGGCACCCGCTCTGGTGGCCTCAGGAAACGCCAGTCCCCATACGAGTTGATCGGGGGCCTGTCCGGTTCTTCTCCCTTCGATGCCGGGGCCTAAGATCTTGTGTGGTGTGGGTGCCAGAATCTGAGGATTCCTCTCCAGTGCTGACATGGATCTTGGGGTACTTCTGGAGTCTCCCCAGTGGAGTCAGTCCTCGTCTCGAGTGGGGGCATGCACGTGCGTTTTCCTCCCGAGCTGTAGCAGCAGTGTCACGCTTCACTTCGCGTGGATCAAGGGATCTATGGCTTTCCCAAGGAGGCTTTCCCACGAGGTTTTCCCACGAGGCTTTCCCACAGGGCTGTCCCACGTGCCACCGTGGTGTGAATCGATCCTCAGCTTGAAAGTCGAGGCAGTGCAGGGAAAACAGGTTTCCCTGGAATGGACTGAGACATCTGGGGGAATCTGGGAATGGTGGCACGACCCTGGAGTTCCTCTCGCCTTTCCTGTGGAGAGCGCCTTCTCTTGAGATGCCTCGGGAACGACGGGAATTCCTTCCCGAACACGCAGTGTAACGATACCTCCTCTCGAGCTAGGAATCGGAAACGGGGCTCCTCTGGATGTGGGTGGGATTATCGTGCTTCCTCTCGAGTGGAGACGGGTATGTTGGGCATCTTCTTGAGTTGCAGCAAGGGTGTGAAGGACCTTTGGAATTTCCAGATGTTAGGTGTGATTAGCCTCGAGACTCCTCAGCGGAAATGGGCCTCATCTCGCGTGGAGGGGAGAACCTCCTGGATTTTCTCGACTTGGGGCAGGTGCTCTCGACTTATGATGGGGACAACAGGGACCCGCTCTGGTGGCTTCAGGAAAGGCCAGTCCCCATGCGATTTGTTCGGGGGCCTCTCGGGATTCCTCTCCCGTCGATGCCGGGGCCTAAGACCTTGTGTGGAGTCGGTGCCGGAACCTGAGGATTCCTCTCCAGTGCTGACATGGATCTTGGGAAACTTCTGGAGTCTCCCCTGGGAGTCAGTCCTCGTCTCAAGTGGGGGCATGCACGTGCGCTTTCCTCCCGAGTGTAGCAGAAGTGTCACGCTTCCCTTCGCGTGGATCAAGGGATCTGTGGCTTTCCCTCGAGGATTTCCCACGAGGCTTTCCCACGAGGCTTTCCCACAGGGCTGTCCCAGGTGCCTCCTTCATGTGAGTCGATCCCCGGCTTGAAAGTCGAGGCAGTGCAGGGAAAATAGGTTTCCCTGGAAGGGACTGAGACATCTGATTGTCTCTGGGGATGGTGGCACGACCTTGGAGTTCCTCTCGCCTTTCCTGTGGAGAGCCCCTCCTCTTCAGATGCGACGGGAACGCCGGGAATTCTTTCTCGACCACGCAGGGAAAGGATCCCTCCTCTCGAGCTAGGAGGCAGAATCGGGGCTCCTCTGGATGTGGCCGGGACTCTCGTGCTTCCTCTCGAGTGGAGATGGGTATGTCGGGGAACTTCTTGAGTTGCAGCAAGGTTGTGAAGGACCCTTTGGAAGTTCCAGAGGTTAGGTGTGATTAGCCTCGAGACGCCTCAGCGAAAATGGGCCTCATCTCGCTTGAAGGGGAGAACCTCCTGGATTTTCTCGAGTTGCAGCAGGTGCTCTCGACTTAAGACGTGGACCTCAGGGACCCGCTCTAGTGGCCTCAGGAAAGGCCAGTCCCCATGCGAGTTGCTCGGGGGCCTCTCAGGATTCCTCTCCCGTCTATGCCGGTGCCTAAGAACTTGTGTGGAGTCGGTGCCGGAACCTGAGCATTCCTCTCCAGTGCTGACATGGATCTTGGGGTACTTCTGGAGTCTCCCCAGGGGAGTTAGTCGTCGTCTTGAGTGGGGGCATGCAAGTGAGCTTTCCTCCCGAGCTGTAGCAGCAGTGTCACGCTTCCCTTCGCATGGATCAAGGGATCTGTGGCTTTCCCTCAAGGCTTTCCCATGAGGCTTTCCCACAGGACTGTCCCACGTGCCACCGTGGTTTGAGTCGATCCTCGGCTTGAAAGTGGAGGCAGTGCAGGAAAAACAGGTTTCCCTGGAATGGACTGGGACACCTGAGGGACTCTGGGAATGGTGGCACGACCCTGGAGTTCCTCTCGCCTTTCCTGTGGAGGGCGCCTCCTCTTGAGATGCGACGGGAAGGCCGGGAATTCTTTCCCGACCACGCAGGGAAAGGATCCCTCTACTCGAGCTAGGAGGCGGAAACGGGGCTCCTCTGAATGTGGGCGGGACTCTCGTGCTTCCTCTCGAGTGGAGACGGGTATGTCGGGGAACTTCTTGAGTTGCAGCAAGGGTGTGAAGGACCCTTTGGAAGTTGCAAATGTTAGGTGTGATTAGCCTCGAGACGCCTCATCGGAAATGGGCCTCATCTCGCCTGGAGGGGAGAACCTCCTGGATTTTCTCGAGTTGCTGCAGGTGCTCTCGACTTACGTCGGGGACCTCAGGGACCCGCTCTGGCGGCCTCAGAAAAGGCCAGTCCGCAGGCGAGTTGCGCGCGGGCCTCTCGGGATTCCTCTCCCGTCGATGCCGGGGCCTAAATCCTTGTGTGTAGTCGGTGCCGGAAGCTGAGGAATCCTCTCCAGTGATGACTTGGATCTAGGGGTTCTTCTGGAGTCTTCCCAGGGGAGTCAGTCCTTGTCTCGAGTGGGGGCATGAACGTGCGCTTTCCTCCCGAGCTGTAGCAGCAGTGTCACGCTTCCCTTCACGTGGATTAAGGGATCTGTGGCTTTCCCTCGAGTCTTCCCCACAGGGCTGTCCCACGTGGCACCGTAGTGTGAGTCGATCCTCGGCTTGAAAGTCGAGGCAGTGCCAGGGAAAACAGGTTACCCTGGAATGGACTGAGACATCTGGGGGAACAGTGGGAATGGTGGCACGACCCTGGAGTACCTCTCACCTTTCCTGTGGAGAGCGCCTCCACTTGAGATGTGACCGAAACGGCGGGAATTCATTTCCGACCACGCAGGGAAAGGATCCCACCTCTCGAGCTAGGATGCGGAAACCGGGCTCCTCTGGATGTGGGGCGGGACTCTCGTGCTTCCTCTCGAGTGGAGACGGGTATGTCGGGGAACTTCTTGAGTTGCAGCAAGGGTGTGAAGGACCCTTTGGAAGTTCCAGAGCTTAGGTGTGATTAGCCTGGTGACGCCTCAGCGGAAACCGGCCTCATCTCGCCTGGAGGGGAGAACCTCCTGGATTTTCTCGAGTTGCGGCAGGTGTTCTTTACTTACGACGGGGACCTCAGGGACCCGCTCTGGTGGCCTTAGAAAGGCCAGTCCCATGCGAGTTGCTCGGGGCCTCTCGGGATTCCTCTCCCATCGATGCCGGGCCTAAGACCTTGTGTGGAGTCGGTGCCGGAACCTGAGGATTCCTCTCCAGTGCTGACATGGATCTTGGGTACTTCTGGTGTCCCCCAGGGAGTCAGTCCTCGTCTCGAGTGGGGGCATGCACGTGCACTTTCCTCCGAACAGTAGCAGCAGTGTCACGCTTCCCTTCCGTGGATCAAGGGAGCTGTGGCTTTCACTCGAGGCTTTCCCACGAGGCTTCCCACGTAGGCTTTCCCACAGGGCTGTCCCACGTGCCACCATGGTGTGAGTCGATCCTCGGCTTGAAAGTCGAGGCAGTGCAGGGAAAACAGGTTTCTCTGGAATGGACTGAGACATCTGGGGGACTCTGGGAATGGTGGCTGCACCCTGGAGTTCCTCTCGCCTTTCCTGTGGAGAGCGCCACCTCTTGAGATGAGACGGGAACCCAGGGAATTCTTTCCCGACCACGCAGGGAAAGGATCCCTCCTCTCCAGATAGGAGGCGGAAACGGGCCTCCTCTGGATGTGGGCGGGACTCTCGTGCTTCCTCTCGAGTGTAGACGGGTTAGTCGGGGAATTTCTTGGGTTGCAGCAAGGGTGTGAAGGACCGTTAGGAAGTTCCAGATGTTAGATATGATTAGCCTCGAGACGCCTCAGCGGAAATGGGCCTCATCTCGCCTGGAGGGGAGAACCTCCTGCATTTTTTCGAGTTGCGGCAGGTGCTCTCGATCTACGACGGGGACCTCAGGGACCCGCTCTGGTGGCCTCAGGAAAGGCCAGTCCCCGTGCGAGTTGCTCGGGGCCTCTCGGGATTCCCTCTCCGTCGATGCCGGGGCCTAAGACCTTGTGTGGAGTCAGTGCGTGAACCTGAGGATTCCTCTCCAGTGCCGACATGGATCTTGGGGTACTTCTGGAGTCTCCCCAGGGGCGTCAGTCCTCGTCTCCATTGGGGGCATGCAGGTAGGATTTCCTCCCGAGCTGTAGCAGGAGTGTCACGCATCCCTTTACGTGGATCAAGGAATCTGTGGCTTTCCCTATAGGCTTTCCCATGAGGCTTTCCCAGGAGGCTTTCCCACAGGTGTCCACGTGCACCATGGTGTGAGTCGATCCTCGGCTTGAAAGTCGAGGGCAGTGCAGGGAAACAGGTTTCCCTGGAATTGACTGAGACATCTGGGGATCTGGAATGTGGCACGACCCTGGAGTTCCTCTCGCCTTTCCTGTGGAGAGCGCCTCTTCTTGAGTTGCGACGGGACGCGGGGGAATTCATTCCCGACCAGGATGGGAAAGGATCCCTCCTCTCGAGCTTGGAGGCGGAAATGGGGCTCCTTTGGATGTGGGGGGAACTCTCGGCTTCCTCTCAATTGGATCCGGGTATGTCGGGGAACTTCTTGAGTTGCAGCAAGGGTGTGAATGACCCTTCGGAAGTTCCAGAGGTTAGGTGTGATTAGCCTGGAGAGGCCTCAGCGGAAATGGGCCTCATCTCGCCTGGAGGGGG
>NW_017192306.1:0-10357 GCF_001704415.2 Capra hircus
GAGGAACTCAGGGTGGTGCCACCATTCCCATAGTCCCCCAGATGTCTCAGTCCATTCACGGAAACCTGTTTTCCCTGCATTGCCTTGGCTCTCAAGCGAGGATCGACTCACACCACGGTGGCACGTGGGACAGCCCTTTGGGAAAGCCTCGTGGGAAAGACTCGAGGGAAAGCCACAGATCCCTTACTCCACAAGAAGGGAAGCGAGATACTGCTGCTACCAGCTCGGGGAGGTAGCGCATGTGCATGCGCCCCCACTCGAGACGAGGACTGACTCCCCTGGGGAGACTCCAGAAGTACCCAAAGATCCATGTCAGCACTGGAGAGGAATCTCAGGTTCCGGCACCGACTCACACAAGGGTCTTAGGCCCCGGCATCGATGGGAGTGAATCCCGAGAGGCCCCGAGCAACTCGCATGGGGACTGGCCTTCCTGAGGCCACCAGAGCGAGTCCCTGAGGTCCCGTCATAAGCGAGAGGACCTACCGCAACTCGAGAAAATCCAGGAGGTTCACCCTCCAGACGAGATGAGTCCCATTTCCACAGAGGCGACTCGAGGCTAGTCACACCTAACATCTGGACCTTCCAAAGGGCCTTTCACACCCTTGCTGCAACTCAAGAAGTTCCCTGACATACCCGTCTCTACTCGAGAGGAAGCACGAGAGTCCGCCCACATCCAGAGGAGCCCTGTTTCCGCCTCCTAGCTCGACAGGAGGGATCCTTTCCCTGCATGTTCGGAAAAGAATTCCCGACTTTCCCGTCACATATCAAAGGGGGCGCTCTCCACAGGAAAGGCGAGAGGAACTCCAGGGTCGTGCCACCATTCCCAGAGTCCCCAGATATCTCAGTCCATTCCAGGGAAGCCTGTTTTCCCGGCACTGCCCTCGACTTTCAAACCAAGGATCGACTGACACCACGGTGGAACGTGGGACATCACTGGGGGAAAGCCTCGTGGGAAAGCCTGGTGGGAAAGCGTCGTCCTGGTGGGAAAGCCTCGTGTGAAAGCCTCGAGGGAAAGGCACAAATCCCTTCATACACACGAAGGGAAGGGTGTTACTGCTCCTACAGCTCGGGAGGAAAGATCACGTGCATGCCCCCACTCGAGACGAGGACTGACTCCCTGGGGAGACTCCAGAAGTACCCCAAGGTCCATGTCAGCACTGGAGAAAGAATCCTCAGGTTACAGCAATGACTCCATACAGGGTCTTATGCCCCAGCATCGACGGGAGAGGAATCCCGAGAGGCCCCCGAGCAGCTCGCATGGGGACAGGCCTTTCCTGAGGCCACCAGAGAGGGTCCCTGGGTCCCAGTCGTAAGTCGAGAGCACCTGCCGCAACTCGAGAAAATCCAGGAGGTTCTCCCCTCCAGGCGAGATGAGGCCCATTTCCGCTGAGGTTCTCGAGGCTAATCACAACTAACATCTGAAATTACAAAGGTCCTTCACACACTTGCTGCAACTCAAGAAGACCCCAACATACCCGTCTCCACTCGAGAGAAAGCACGAGGGTCCCGCCCACATCCAGAGGAGCCCCGTTTCCGCCTCCTAGCTCGAGGAGAGGGATCCTTTCCCTGCGTGTCGGGAAAGAATTCCCGGCGTTCCGTCGCATCTCAAGAGGAGGCGCTCTCCACAGGAAAGGCGAGAGGAACTCCAGGGTCGTGCCACCATTCACAGAGTCCCCCAGATGTCTCAGTCCATTCAGGGAAACCTGTTTTCCCTGCACTGCCTCGACTTTCAAAGCCGAGGATCGACTCACACCAAGGTGGCACGAGGACAACCCTGTGGAAAGACTCGTGGGAAAGCCTCGTGGGAAAGCCTCGCGGGAAAGCCACAGATCCCTTGATCCACGCGAAGGGAAGCGTGACACTGCTGCTACAGCTCGGAGAGGAAATCGCACGTGCATGCCCCATTTGAGACGAGGACTGACTCCCTTGGAGACTCCAGAAGTACCCAAATCCATGTCAGCATTGGAGAGGAATCTTCAGGTTCTGGCACCGACTCCACACAAGGTCTTAGGCCCGGCATCGACGGGAGAGGAATACCGAGAGGCCCCCGAACAACTCGCATGGGGACTGGCCTTTCCTGAGGCCACCAGAGCATGTCCCTGAGGTCCCGTCGTAAGTCGAGAGCACCTGCCCACAACTCGAGAAAATCCAGGAGGTTCTCCCGTCCAGGCGAGATGAGGCCCATTTCCGCTGAGGCATCTCGAGGCTAATCACACCTAACATCTGGAACTTCCAAAGGGTCCTTCACACCCTTGCTGCAACTGAAGAATTTCCCAGACATACCCGTCTCCACTCGAGAGGAATCACGAGAGTCCCCCCACATCCAGAGGAGCCCGTTTTCTGCCTCCTAGCTCGAGAGGAGGGATCCTTTCCCTGCGTGGTCGGGAAAGAATTCCCGGCGTTCCCGTCGCATCTCAAGAGGAGGCGCTCTCCACAGGAAAGGCGAGAGGAACTCCAGGGTGGTGCCACCATTCCCAGAGTCCCTCAAATGTCTCAGTCCATTTCAGGGAAACCTTTTTCCCTGCCCTACCTCGACTTTCAAGCCGAGGATCGACTCTCACTGGTGGCACGGACAGCCTTGTGGGAAAGCCTCGAGGGAAAGCCACAGATCCCTTGATCCACGGGAAGGCAAGGTGATACTGCTCCTACAGCTCGGGAGGGAAAGATCCACGTGCATGCCCCACTCGAGACGAGGACTGACTCCCTGGGGAGACTCCAGAAGTACCCCCAAGGTCCATGTCAGCACTGGAGAAGAATCCTCAGATTACCAGCAATGACTCCATACAGGGTCTTATGGCCCAGCCATCGACGGGAGAGGAATCCCGAGAGGCCCCCGAGCCAGCTCGCATGGGGACATGGCTTTCCTGAGGCCACCAGAGCAGGGTCCCTGAGGTCCCAGTCGTAAGTCGAGAGCACCTGCCGCAACTCGAGAAAATCCAGGAGGTTCTCCCCTCCAGGCGAGATGAGGCCCATTTCCGCTGAGGCTTCTCGAGGGCTAATCACAACCTAACATCTGGAAATTACAAAGGTCCTTCACACACTTGCTGCAACTCAAGAAGACCCCAACATACCCGTCTCCACTCGAGAGAAGCACGAGGGTCCCGCCCACATCCAGAGGAGCCCCGTTTCCGCCTCCTAGCTCGAGCAGGAGGGATCCTTTCCCTGCGTGGTCGGGAAAGAATTCCCGGCGTTCCCGTCGCATCTCAAGAGGAGGCGCTCTCCACAGGAAAGGCGAGAGGAACTCCAGGGTCGTGCCACCATTCACCAGAGTCCCCCAGATGTCTCAGTCCATTCCAGGGAAACCTGTTTCCCTGCACTGCCTCGACTTTCAAGCGAGGATCGACTCACACCAAGGTGGCACGAGGGACAACCCTGTGGGAAAGACTCGTTGGGGAAAGCCTCGTGGGAAAGCCTCGACGGGAAAGCCACAGATCCCTTGATCCACGCGAAGGGAAGCGGTGACACTGCTGCTACAGCTCGGAGGAGAAATCGCACGTGCATGCCCCCAATTTGAGACGAGGACTGACTCCCTTGGGGAGACTCCAGAAGTACCCCAAATCCATGTCAGCATTGGAGAGGAATCTTCAGGTTCTGGCACCGACTCCAAACAAGTCTTAGGCCCCGGCATCGACGGGAGAGGAATACCGAGAGGCACCCGAACAACTCGCATGGGGACTGGCCTTTCCTAAGGCCACAAGAGCATGTCCCTGAGGTCCCAGTCGTAAGTCGAGAGCACCTGCCACAACTCGGAAAATCAGGAGGTTTCTCCCGTCCAGGCGAGATGAGGCCCATTTCCGCTGAGGCATCTCGTGGCTAATCACACCTAACTTCTGGAAACTTCCAAAGGGTCCTTCACACCCTTGCTGCAACTGAAGAATTTCCCAGACATACCCGTCTCCATTCGAGAGGAATCACGAGAGTCCCCCTAAATCCAGAGGAGCCCCGTTTCCTGCTACGTAGCTCGAGAGGAGGGATCTTTCCCTGCGTTGGTCGGGAAAGAATTCCCGGCGTTCCCGTCGCATCTCAAGAGGAGGCCGCTCTCCACAGGAAAGGCGAGAGGAACTCCAGGGTCGGTGCCACCATTCCCAGAGTCCCTCAAATGTCTCAGTCCATTTTCAGGGAAACCATGTTTTCCCTGCCCCTACCTCGACTTTCAAGCCGAGGATCGACTCTCACCTCCGGTGGCACGTGGGAACAGCCTAATTGTGGGAAAGCCTCGAGGGAAAGCCACAGATCCCTTGATCCACGGGAAGGCAAGTGGAACACTGCTGCTACAGCATCGGGAAGGAAAGTCGCACGTGCATGCCCCCACTCGAGACGAGGACTGACTCCCCTGGGGAGACTCCAGAAGTACCCCAAGATCCATGTCAGCACTGGTAGAGGAATCCTCAGGTTCCGGCACCAACTCCACACGAGGACCTTAGGCCCCGGCATCGACGGGAGAGGAATCCCGAGAGGCCCCGAGCAACTCGAAATAGGGACTGGCCATTTCCTAGAGGCCACCAGAGCAGGTCCCTGAGGTCCCCGTCGTAAGTCGATAGCACCTGTCGCAACTCGAGAAAATCTCTAGGAGGTTCTCCCCTCCAGGCGAGATGCGGGCCCATTTCCACTGAGGCGTTTCCGAGGCAATCACACCTAACCTCTGGAACTTACAAAGGGTCCTTCACACCCTTGCTGCAACTAAAAAAGTTCCCCGAAGTACCCGTCTCCACTGCGAGGGAAGCACGAGAGTCCCGCCCACATCCAGAGGAGACCCGTTTCCGCCTCCTAGCTCGAGATGGAGGGATCCTTTCCCTGCGTGGTCTGGAAAGAAGTTCCCGGCGTTCCTGTCGCAATCTCAAGAGGAGTCGCTCTCCACAGGAAAGGCGAGAGGAACTCCAGGGTCGAGCCACCATTACCCAGAGTGCACCCAGATGTCTCAGTCCATTCCAGGGAAACCTGTTTCCCCTGCACTGCCTCGACTTTCAAGCCGAGGATCGACTCACACCACGGTGGCACGTGGGACAGCCCTGTGGGAAAGCCTCTTGGAAAGCTCGAGGGAAAGCCACAGATCCCTTGATCCACTGGGAAGGAAGCGTGACACTGCTGCTACAGCTCGGCAGGAAAGCGCACGTGCATGCCCCCACTCGAGACGAGGACTGTCTCCCCTGGGGAGACACCAGAAGTACCCCAAGATCCATGTCAGCCACTGGAGAGGAATCCTCAGGTTCCAGCACCGACTCCACACAAGATCTTAGGCCCCGGCATCGACGGAGAGAGGAGTCCCGATGAGGCCCTTCGAGCAACTGTAACATGGGGACTGTCCTTTCCTGAGGCCACCAAGAGCGTGTCCCTGAGTCCCCCGTTCGTAAGTCGAGAAGCACCATGCCACAACTCGAGAAAATCCAGGAGGTTCTCCCCTTCCAAGGCGAGATGAGGCCCATTTCCGCTGAGACGCTTCTCGAGGCTAATCACATCCTAACCTCTGAAACTTCCAAAGGGTGACTTCACACGTCCTTGCTGCAACTCAAGAAGTTCCCTGACATACACGTGTCTCCACTCGAGAGGAAGCACAGAGAGTCCTGCACACATCCAGAGGAGCCCCGTTTCCGTCTCCTAGCTCGAGAGGAGGTATCCTTTCCCTGGATGTTCTGGGAAAGAATTCCTGGCAGTTCCCATAGCGCATCTCAAGATGAGGTCGCTCTCCACAGGAAAGGCGACGAGGAACTCCAGGGTCGAGTGCCACCATTCCCATGAGTCACCCCAGCATGTTCTCAGTCCATTTCACAGGGAAACCTGTTTTCCCCTGCACTTGCCTTCGGACTTCTCAAGCCGAGGATCGACTCACACCACCGGTGGCACGTGGGACAGCCCTGTTGGGGAAAGCCTTCGTGGGGAAGCACTCGAGGGAAAGACCACTAGATCCCTTGACTCCATGCAAGAAGGGAAGCGATGATCACTGCAGCTACAGCTCGGGAGGATAAGCGCATGTGCATGCGCCCTACTCGAGCCGAGGACTGACGTCCCCTGGGGAGACTCCAGAAGTACCCGAAGATCCTATGTCAGCACAGGAGAGGTATCCATCAGGTTCCGCACCTGACTCCACACAAGGTCTTAGCCCCGGCATCGACGGAGTGAAATCCCGAGAAGGCCCCCGAGCAACTCGCATGAGGGACTGGCCTTTCCATGAGGCCACCAGAGCGATGATCCTCTGAGCGTCCCAGTCGATAAGGTCGAGAGACTACCAGCCAACTCGAGAAAATCCAGGAGGTTCCACCCTCCAGACGAGATGAGTCCCATTTCCACAGAGGCGTACTCGAGGCTAGTCACACCTAACCATCTGGAACCTTCCAAAGGGTCCTTTCACACCCTTGCTGGCAACTCAAGAAGTTCCCTGACATACCCGTCTCTCACTCGAGAGGAAGTCACGAGTGTCCCGCCCACATCCAGAGGAGCCCATGTTTACACGTTCTCCTAGCTTCGACAGAGAAGGGATCCTTTCCCTGCGATGTTCGGTAAAAGAATTCTCGAGCTTTCCCGTCAGCAATCAAGAGGGGGCGCTCTCCACAGGAAAGGCGAGAGGAACTCCAGGGTCGTGCCACCATTCCCAGAGTCCCCCAGATAGTCTCAGTCCATTCCCAGGGAAGCCTGTTTTGCCCTGCACTGCCTCGACTTTCATAGCCGAGGAATCGACTCACACTACGGTGGCACGTGGCTACAGAACCCTGTGGGAAGCCTCGTGGGAAAGCCTCGAGGCGAATAGCCACAGATCCCTTGATACCAGCGGAAAGGGAAGCTGGAACATCTGCTGCTATCCAGATCGGGAAGGAAAGCGCACGTGCATGCCCCCACTCGAGACGACGACTGACTCCCCGTGGGGAGACTCCAGAAGTACCCCAAGATCCATGTCAGCACTGGAGAGGAATCCTCAGGTTCCGGCTCCCACTCCACCCGAGATCGTAGGCCCCGGCATCGACGGGAGAGGAATCCCGAGAGGCCCCAAGCAACTCGCATAGGGAATGGCCTTTCCAGAGGCCACCAGAGCAGGTCCCTGAGGTCCCCGTCGTGAGTCGAGAGCACCTGTCGCAACTCGAGAAAATCCAGGAGGTTCTCCCCTCCAGGCGAGATGAGGCCCGTTTCCGCTGAGGCGACTCGAGGCCTAATCACACCTAACCTCTGAAACTTCGAAAGGGTCCTTCACGTCCTTGCTGCAACTCAAGAAGTTCCCCGACATACCTGTCTCCACTCGAGAGGAAGCACGAGAGTCCCTGGCCACATCCAGAGGAGCCCCATTTCCGTCTCCTAGCTCTAGAGGACGGATCCATTACCCTGCGTTGTCGGGAAAGAATTCCCGGTGTTCCTGTCGCATATCAAGAGGAGGCACTCTCCACAGGAAAGGCGAGAGGAACTCCAGGGTCGTGCCACCATTCCCAGAGTCACCCAGATGTCTCACTCCATTCCAGGGAAACCTGTTTTCCCTGCACTGCCTCGAAATTCAAGCCTAGGATCGACTCAAACCACGGGTGGCATGTGGGACAGCCCTGTGGGAGGGCCTCCTGGGAAAGCCTGGTGGGAAAGCCTCGAGGGAGAGATCCGGATCCCTTGATCCACGCGAAGGGAAGCGTGACCACTGCTGCTACAGCTCGGCAGGAAAAGCGCACGTGCATGCCCCCACTCGAGACGAGGACTGTCTCCCCTGGGGAGACACCAGAAGTACCCCAAGATCCATGTCAGCACTGGAGAGGAATCCTCAGGTTCCAGCACCCACTCCACACAAGATCTTAGGCCCCGGCATCGACGGGAGAGGAGTCCCGAGAGGCCTCCGAGCAACTAACATGGGGACTGGCCTTTCCTGAGGCCACAAGAGCGGGTCCCTGAGTTCCCCGTCGTAAGTCGAGAGCACCAGCCACAACTCGAGAAAATCCAGGAGGTTCCTCCCCTCCAAGCGAGATGAGGCCCATTTCCGCTGAGACGTCTCCGAGGCTAATCACACCTAACCTCTGAAACTTCCAAGGGTCTTTCACGTCCTTGCTGCAACTCAAGAAGTTCCCTGACACACGTGTCTCCACTCGAGAGGAAGCACAAGAGTCCTGCCCACATCCAGAGGAGCCCCGTTTCCGTCTCCTAGCTCGAGAGGAGGTATCCTTTCCCTGCGTGTTCTGGGAAAGAATTCCCGGCGTTCCCATAGCGTCTCAAGAGGAGTCGCTCTCCACAGGAAAGGCGAGAGGAACTCCAGGGTGGTGCCACCATTCCCATAGTCCCCCACATGGTCTCAGTCCATTTCACGGAAACCTGTTTTCCCTGGCATTGCCTTGGCTCTCAAGCCAGAGGATCGACTCACACCACGGTGGCACGTGGGACAGCCCTTTGGGAAAGCCTCGTGGGGAAAGACTCGAGGGAAAGCCACAGATCCCTTACTCCACAAGAAGGGAAGCGAGATACTGCAGCTACAGCTCGGGAGGTAAGCGCATGTGCATGCGCCCACTCGAGACGAGGACTGACTCCCCTGGGGAGACTCCAGAAGTACCCAAGATCCATGTCAGCAAGGAGAGGTATCATCAGGTTCCAGCACCGACTCCACACAAGGTCTTAGGCCCCGGCATCGATGGGAGTGAAATCCCGAGAGGCCCCCGAGCCACTCGCATGGGGACTGGCCTTCCTGAGGCCACCAGAGCGAGTCCCTGAGGTCCCCGTCATAAGGCGAGAGGACCTACCACAACTCGAGAAAATCCAAGGAGGTTCCACCCTCCAGACGAGATGAGTCCCATTTCTCACAGAGGCGACTCGAGGCTAGTCACAACCTAACATCTGGACCTTCCAAAGGGCCTTTCACACCCTTGCCTGCAACTCAAGAAGTTCCCCTGACATACCCGTCTCTACTCGAGAGGAAGCACGAGAGTCCCGCCCACATCCAGAGGAGCCCTGTTTCCGCCTCCTAGCTCGACAGGAGGGATCCTTTCCCTGCATGTTCGGAAAAGAATTCCCGACTTTCCCGTCACATATCAAGAGGGGGCGCTCTCCACAGGAAAGGCGAGAGGAACTCCAGGGTCGTGCCACCATTCCCAGAGTCCCCCAGATGTCTCAGTCCATTCCAGGGAAGCCTGTTTCCCCGGCACTGCCTCGACTTTCAAACCAAGGATCGACTGACACCACGGTGGAACGTGGGACATCACTGGGGGGAAAGCCTCGTGGGAAAGCCTGGTGGGAAAGCGTCGTGGGAAAGCCCTCGTGTGAAAGCCTCGAGGGAAAGGCACAAATCCCTTCATACACACGAAGGGAAGGGTGTTACTGCTCCTACAGCTCGGGAGGAAAGATCACGTGCATGCCCCCACTCGAGACGAGGACTGACTCCCTGGGGAGACTCCAGAAGTACCCCAAGGTCCATGTCAGCACTGGAGAAGAATCCTCAGGTTTACAGCAATGACTCCATACAGGGTCTTATGCCCCAGCATCGACGGGAGAGGAATCCCCGAGGCCCCCGAGCAGCTCGCATGGGGACAGGCCTTTCCTGAGGCCACCAGAGGGTCCCTGAGGTCCCAGTCGTAAGTCGAGAGCACCTGCCGCAACTCGAGAAAATCCAGGAGGTTCTCCCCTCCAGGCGAGATGAGAGCCCATTTCCGCTGAGGCTTCTCGAGGCTAATCACAACTAACATCTGGAAATTACAAAGGTCCTTCACACACTTGCTGCAACTCAAGAAGACCCCAACATACCCGTCTCCACTCGAGAGAAAGCACGAGGGTCCGCCCACATCCAGAGGAGCCCCGTTTCCGCCTCCTAGCTCGAGAGGAGGGATCCTTTCCCTGCGTGGTCGGGAAAGAATTCCCGGCGTTCCCGTCGCATCTCAAGAGGAGGCGCTCTCCACAGGAAAGGCGAGAGGAACTCCAGGGTCGTGCCACCATTCACAGAGTCCCCAGATGTCTCAGTCCATTCCAGGGAAACCTGTTTTCCCTGCACTGCCTCGACTTTCAAGCCGAGGATCGACTCACACCAAGGTGGCACGAGGGACAACCCTGTGGGAAAGACTCGTGGGAAAGCCTCGTGGGAAAGCCTCGCGGGAAAGCCACAGATCCCTTGATCCACGCGAAGGGAAGCGTGACACTGCTGCTACAGCTCGAGAGGAAATCGCACGTGCATGCCCCAATTTGAGACGAGGACTGACTCCCTTGGGAGACTCCAGAAGTACCCCAAATCCATGTCAGCATGGAGAGGAATCTTCAGGTTCGGCACCGACTCCAAACAAGGTCTTAGGTCCCGGCATCGACGGGAGAGGAATACCGAGAGGCACCCGAACAACTCGCATGGGGACTGGCCTTTCCTAAGGCCCAGAGCATGTCCCTGAGGTCCCAGTCGTAAGTCGAGAGCACCTGCCACAACTCG
>NW_017192307.1:0-10356 GCF_001704415.2 Capra hircus
AGTTGCGGCAGGTGCTCTCGACTTACGACGGGGACCTCAGACCCGCTCTGATGGCCTCAGGAAAGGCCAGTCCCCATGCGAGTTGCACGAGGGCTCTCGGATTCTCTCCCGTCGATGCCGGGGCCTAAGACATTGTGTGGAGTCGGTTCCGGAACCTGAGGATTCCTCTCCAGTGCTGAAATGGATCTTGGGGAACTTCTGGACTCTCCCCAGTGGAGTCAGTCCTCGTCTCGAATGGGGGCATACAAGTGCGCTTTACTCTCGAGCTGTAGCAGCTTTGTAACGCTTCCCTTCGCCTGGATCAAGGGATCTGTGGCTTTCCCACGAGGCTTTCCCACACGGCTATCCACTTGCCACGTGGTGTGAGTCGATCCTCGGCTTGAAAGTCGAGGCAGTGCAGGGAAAAACAGGTTTCCCTGGAATAGACTGAGACATCTGGGGGACTCAGGGAATGGTGGCACGACCCTGGAGTTCCTCTCGCCTTTCCTGTGGAGAGCGACGCCTCTTGAGATGCGACGGGAACGCGGTAATTCTTTCCCGACCACGCAGGGAAAGGATCCCTCTTCTTGAGCTAGGAGACAGAAACGGGTCTCCTCTGGATGTGGGCGGGACTCTCGTGCTTCCTCTCGAGTGGAGACGGGTAAGTCGGGGAACTTCTTGAGTTGCAGCAAGGGTGTGAAGGACCCTTTGGAAGTTCCAGAGGTTAGGTGTGATTAGCCTCGAGACGCCTCAGCGAAAATGGGCCTCACCTCGGCCTGGAGGGGAAAACCTCCTGGATTTTCTCGTGTTGCGGCAGGTGCTCTCGACTTAAGACGGGGTTTTCAGGGACCCGCTCTGGAGGCCTCAGGAAAGGCCAGTCCCCATGCGAGTTGCTCGGGGGCCTCTCGGGATTCCTCTCCCGTCGATGCCGGGGCCTAAGACCTTGTGTGGAGTGGGTAACAGAACCTGAGGATTCCTCTCCAGTGCCGACATGGATCTTGGGGTACTTCTGGAGTCTCCCCAGGGGAGTCAGTCCTCGTCTCGAGTGGGGGCATGCACGTGCGATTTCCTCCCGAGCTGTAGCAGCAGTGTCACGCTTCCCTTCGCGTGGATCAAGGGATCTGTGGCTTTCCCTGGAGGCTTTCCCGCGAGGCTTTCCCACAGGGCTGTCCCACGTGCCACCGTGGTGTGAGTCGATCGTCGGCTTGAAAGTCGAGGCAGTGCAGGGAAAAAAGTTTTCCCTGGAATGGACTGAGATATCTGGGGGACCTGGAAATGTGGCACGACCCTGGAGTTCCTCTCGCCTTTCCTGTGGAGAGCGCCTCCTCTTGAGTTGCGGACGGGAATGCTGGGAATTCTTTCCCGACCCCGCAGGGAAAGGATCTCTCCTCTCGAGCTAGGAGGCAGAAACGGGGCTCCTCTGGATGTGGGCGGGACTCTCGTGCTTCCTCTCGAGTGGAGACGGGTATGTCGGGGAACTTCTTGAGTTGCAGCAAGGGTGTGAAGGACCCTTTGGAAGTTCCAGAGGTTAGGTGTGAATAGCCTCGAGTCGCCTCACCGGAAATGGGCCTCATCTCGCCTGGAGGGGAGAACCTCCTGGATTTTCTCGAGTTGCGGCAGGTGCTCTCGACTTACAACTGGGACCTCAGGGACCCACTCTGGTGGCCTCAGGAAAGGCCAGTCCCCATGCGAGTTGCTTGGGGGCCCCTCGGGATTCCTCTTCCGTCGATGCCGGGCCCTAAGATCTTGTGTGGAGTCGGTGCCGGAACCTGAGGATTCCTCTCCAGTGCTGACAAGGATCTTGGGGTATTTCTGGATTCTCCCCAGTGGAGTCAGTCCTCGTCTCGAGTGGGGACATGCACGTGCGCTTTCCTCCCGAGCTGTAGCAGCAGTGTCGCGCTTCCCTTCGCGTGGATAAAGGGATCTGTGGCTTTCCCTCGAGGCTTTCCCTCGAGGCTTTCCCACGAGGATTTCCCAAGAGGCATTCCCACGAGGCTTTCCCACAGGGCTGTCCCACGTGCCACCGTGGTGTGAGTCGATCCTCGGCTTCAAAGTCGAGGCAGTGCAGGGAAAACAGGTTTCCCTGGAATGGACTGAGACATCTGGGGGACTCTGGAATGGTGGTACCACCCTGGAGTTCCTCTCGCCTTACCTGTGGAGAGCGCCTCCTCTTGAGATGCGACGGAAACGCCGGGAAATCTTTCCCGACCAGGCAGGGAAAGGATCCCTCCTCTCGAGCTAGGAGGCGGAAAAGGGGCTCCTCTGGATGTGGGCGGAACTCTCGTGCTTCCTCTCGAGTGGAGACGGGTATGTCGGGGAACTTCTTGAGTTGCAGCAAGGGTGTGAAGGACCCTTTGGAAGTTCCAGATGTTAGATGTGATTAGCCTCGAGACGCCTGAGCGGAAATGGGCCTCATCTCGCCTGGAGGGGAGAACCTCCTGGATTTTCTCGAGTTTCGGCAGGTGCTATCCGACTTACGACGGGGACCTCATGGACCCGCTCTGGTGGCCTCACGAAAGGCCAGTCCCCATGCGAGTGGCTCGGGGGCGTCTCGGGATTCCTCTGACGTTGATGCCGGGGCCTAAGACCTTATGTGGAGATAGTGCCGGGAACTGAGGATTCCTCTCCAGTGCTGACATGGATCTTGGGGTACTTCTGGAGTCTGCCCAAGGGAGTCAGTCCTCGTCTCGAGAGGGGGCATGCACGTGCGATTTCCTCCCGAGCTGTAGCAGCAGTGTCGCGCTTCCCTTCACGTGGATAAAGGGATCTGTGGCTTTCCCTCGAGGCTTTCCCACAGGGCTGTCCCACGTGCCACCGTGGTGTGACTCGATCCTCAGCTTGAAAGTCGAGGCAGTGCAGGGAAAACAGGTTTCCCTGGAATGGACTGAGATATCTGGGGGACTCTGGGAATGGTGGCACGACCCTGGAGTTCCTCTCGCCTTTCCTGTGGACAGCACCTCCTCCTTAGATGCGACGGAACACTGGGAATTCTATCCCAACCACGCAGGGGAAGGATCCCTCCTCTCGAGCTAGGAGGCGGTAACGGGGCTCCTCTGGATGTGGGCGGGAGTCTCGTGCTCCTCTCGATTGGAGACGGGTATGTCGGGGAACTTCTTGAGTTGCAGCAAGGGTGTGAAGGACCCTTTGGAAGTTCCAGAGGTTAGGTGTGATTAGCCACGAGAAGCCTCAGCGGAAATGTGCCTCATCTCGCCTGGAGGGGAGAACCTCCTGGATTTTCTCGAGTTGCGGAAGGTGCTCTCGACTTATGACGGGGACCTCAGGGACCCGCTCTGGTGGCCTCAGGAAAGGCCAGTCCCCATGCCAGTTGCTCGGGGGCCTCTCGGGATTCCTCTTCCGTCGATGCCGGGCCCTAAGATCTTGTGTGGAGTCGGTGCCGGAACCTGAGGATTCCTCTCCAGTGCTGACATGGATCTTGGGGTATTTCTGGAGTCTCCCCAGGGGAGTCAGTCCTCGTCTCGAGTGGGGGCATGCACGTGCGCTTTCCTCCCGAGCTGTAGCAGCAGTGTCGCGCTTCCCTTCGCGTGTATAAAGGGATCTGTGGCTTTCCCTCGAGGCTTTCCCTCGAGGCTTTCCCACGAGGATTTCCCACGAGGCTTTCCCACGAGGCTTTCCCACAGGGCTGTCCCAAGTGGCACCGTGGTGTGAGTCGACCCTCGGCTTGAAAGTCGAAACAGTGCAGGGAAAACAGGTTTCCCTTGAGGGACTTAGACATCTGGAGGACTCTATGAATGGTGGCACGACCCTGGAGTTCCTCTCGCCTTTCCCGTGGAGAGTGCCGCCTCTTGAGATGCGACGGGAACGCGGGGAATTCTTTCCCGACATCGCAGGGAAAGGATCGCTCCTCTCGAGCTAGGAGGCGGAAACGGGGATCCTCTGGATGTGGGCGGGAGATTCGTGCTTCCTCTCGAGTGGAGACGGGTATGTAGGGGAACTTCCTGAGTTGCAGTAAGGGTGTGAAGGACCCTTTGGAAGTTCCAGAGGTTAGGTGTGATTAGCCTTGAGACACGTCATCGGAAATGGGCTTCATCTCTCCTGGAGGGGAGAACCTCCTGGATTTTCTCGAGTTGCGGCAGGTCCTCTCGACTTAGGTCTGGGACCTCAGAGACCCGCTCTGGTGGCCTCAGGAAAGGCCAGTCCCCATGCGAGTTGCTCGGGAGCCTCTCGGGATTCCTCTCCCGTCGATGCCGGTCCTAAGACCTTGTGTGGAGTCGGTGCCGGAACCTGAGGTTTCCTCTCCAGTGCCGACAAGGATCTCTGGGTACTTCTGTAGTCTCCCCAGGGGAGTCAGTCCTCATCTCGATTGGGGCCATGCACGTGCGCTTTCCTCCCTAGCTGTAGCAGCAGTGTTGCGTTTCCCTTCGCGTGGATCAAGGGATCTGTGGCTTTCCCTTGAGGCTTTCCCACGAGGCTTTCCCACGAGGCTTTCCCACAGGGCTGTCCCACGTGCCACCATGGTGTGAGTTGATCCTCGGCTTGAAAGTCGAGGCAGTGCAGGGAAAACAGTTTTCCCTGGAATGGACTGAGACATCTGGGGGACTCTGGGAATGGTGGCAAAACCCTGGAGTTCCTCACGCCTTTCCTGTGGAGAGCGCCTCGTCTTGAGATGCGACGGGAACACCGGGAATTCTTTCCCGACCACGCAGGGAAAGGATCAGTTCTTTAGAGCTAGGAGGCAGAAACGGGGCTCCTCTGAAAGTGGCCGGGACTCTCGTGCTTCCTCTCGAGTGGAGACGGGTATGTCGGGGAACTTTTTGAGTTGCAGCAAGGGTGTGAAGGACCCTTTGGAAGTTCCAGAGGTTAGGTGTGATTAGCCTCGAGACGAATTAGAGGAAATGGGCCTCATCTCGCCTGGAGGGGAGAACCTCCTGGATTTTCTCGAGTTGGGGCAGGTGCTCTCGACTTACTACGGGGACCTCAGGGACCCGCTCTGGTGGCCTCAGGAAAGGCCAGTCCCCATGCGAGTTGCTCGTGGGCCTCTCGGGATTCCTCTCCCGTCGATGTCGGGGCCTAAGACCTTGTGTGGAGTCGGGGCCAAAACCTGAGGATTCCTCTCCAGTGCTGACATGGATCTTGGGGTTCTTCTGGAGTCTGCCCAGGGTAGTCAGTCCTCGACTCGAGTGGGGGCATGCACGTGCGCATTCCTCCCGAGTTGTAGCAGCTGTGTCACCCTTCCACTCGCGTGGATCAAGGGATCTGGGGCTTACCCTCGAGGCTTTCCCACGAGGCTTTCCCACGAGGCTTTCCCACAGGGCTATACCACGTCCCACCGTGGTGTGAGTCGATCCTCGGCTTGTAAGTCGAGGCAGTGCAGGGAAAACAGGTTTCTCTGGAATGGACTGAGACATCTGGGGTACTCTGGGAATGGTGTCACGACCCTGGAGTCCCTCTCGCCTTGCCTGTGGAGAGGGCTTCAACTTGAGATGCGACGGGAACGCCAGGAATTCTTTCCCGACCACGCAGGGAGGGACCCCTCCTCTCGAGCTATGAGGCGGAAACGGGGGTCCTCTGGATGTGGGCGGGACTCTCTTGCTTCATCTCGAGTGGAGACGGGTATGTCGGGGAACTTCTTGAGTTGCAGCAAGGGTGTGAAGGACCCTTTGGAAGTTCCAGAGGTTAGCTGTGATTAGCCTCGAGACGCTTCAGCGGAAATGGGCGTCATCTCGCATGGAGGGGAGTACCTCCTGGATTTTCTCGGGTTGTGGCTGGTGCTCTCGACTTACGACGGGGACCTCAGGGACTCTCTCTGGTGTTCTCAGGAAAGGCCAGTCCCCATGCGAGTTGCTCGGTGGCTTCTTGGATTCCTGTCCCGTCGATGCCGGGGCCTAAAGACCTTGTGTGGAGTCGGTGCCGGAACCTGAGGATTCCTCGCCAGTGCTGACATGGATATTGGGGTACTTCTGGAGTCTCCCCAAGGGAGTCAGTCCTCGTCTCGAGTGAGGGCATGCACGTGCGCTTACCTCCCGAGCTGTAGCAGCAGTGTCACGCTTCCCTTCATGTGTATCAAGGGAACAGTGGCTTTCCCTCGAGGGTTTCCCACGAGGCTTTCCCACGAGGCTTTCCCACAGGGCTGTCCCACGTGCAACCGTGGTGTGAGTAGATCACCGGCTTGAAAGTCGAGGCTGTGCTGGGAAAACAGGTTTCCCTGGAATGGACTGAGACATCTTTGGGACTCTGGAAATGGTGGCACGACCGTGGAGTTCCTCTGGCCTTTCCTGTGGAGAGCGCCTCCTCTGGAGATGCGACGGGAACGCCGGAAACTCTTTCCCGACCACACAGGGAAAGGGATCCCTCCTCTCGAGCTAGGAGGCGGAAACCGGGCTACTCTAGATGTGGGCGGGACTTTTCGTGCTTCCTCTCGAGTGGAGACGGTTATCTCGGGGAACGTGTTGAGTTGCATCAAGGGTGTGAAGGACCCTTTGGAAGTTCCAGAGTTTACGTGTGATTAGCCTCGGGACACCGCATCGGAAATGGGCCTCATCACGCCTGGAGGGGAGAACCTCCTGGATTTTCTCGAATTGCGGCAGGTGCTCTCGAATTACGACGGGGACCTCAGGGTCCCGCTCTGGTGGCCTCAGGAAAGGCCTGTCCCCATACGAGTTGCTGGGGGCCAGTTGGGATTTTTCTACTGTCGATGATGGGGCCTAAGACTTTGTGTGAAGTCGGTGCCAGAAACCGAGGATTCCTCTCCTGTGCTGACATGGATTTTGGGGTACTTCTGGAGTCTCCCCAGGGTAGTCAGTCCTCGTCTCGAGTGTGGGCATGTACTTTCGCTTTCCTCCCGAGGTGTGGCAGCAGTGTCACGCTTCCCTTCGTGTGGTTCAAGGGATCTGTGGCTTTCCCTCGAGGCTTTCCCAGCAGTCTTTCCCACGAGGCTTTCCCACAGGGCTGTCCCACGTGCCATCGTGGTGTGAGTCGATGCTCCGCTTGAAAGTCGAGGCAGTGCCAGGAAAACAGCTTTCCCTGGAATGGACTGAGACATCTGGGGGACTCTGGGAATGGTGGCACGACCCTGGAGTTCCTCTCGCCTTTCCTGTGGAGAGCGCATCCTCTTGAGATGCGACGGGAACGCCGGGAATTCTTTCCCGACCACGCAGGGAAAGGATCCCTCCTCTCGAGCTAGGAGGTGGAAACGGGGCTCCTCTGGATGTGGTCGGGACTCTCGTGCTTCCTCTCGAGTGGAGACGGGTATGTCGGGGAACTTCTTCAGTTGCAGCAAGGGTGTGAAGGACCCTTTGGAAGTTTCAGAGGTTAGGTGTGATTAGCTACGAGACGCCTCAGCGTACAAGGGCCTCATCTCGCCTGAGGGGAGAACCTCCTATATTTTCTCGATTTGCGGCAGGTGCTCTCGACTTACGACTGGGACCTCAGGGACCCACTAGGTGTCCTCAGGAAAGGCCAGTCCCCATGATAGTTGCTCAGGGGCCTCTAGGGATTCCTCTCCCGTGGATTCCGGGGCCTAAGCCCTTGTGTGGAGTCGTTGCCGGAACCTGAGGATTCCTCTCCAGTGCTGACATGGATCTTGGGGTACTTCTGGAGTCTCCCCAGGGAGTCAGTCCTCGTCTCGAGTGGGGGCATGCACGTGCGCTTTCCTCCCGAGCTGTAGCAGCAGTGTCACGCTTCCCTTCTCGTGTATCAAGGATCTGTTGCTTTCCCTCGAGGCTTTCCCACGAGGCTTTCCCACAGGGCTCTCCCACGTGCCACCGTGGTGTGAGTCGATCCTTGGATTGAAAGTCGAGGCAGTGCAGGGAAACAGGTTTCCCTGGAATGGACTGAGACATCTGGGGGCCTCTGGGAATGGTGTCACGACCCTGAAGTTCCTCTCGCCTTTCCTGTGGAGAGGGCCTCCTCTTGAGATGCGACGGGAATACCAGGAATTTTTCCCAACACACAGGTAAAGGATCACTCCTCTCCAGCTATGAGGCGGAAACGGTGCGCCTCTGGATGTGGGCGGTACTCCCGTGCTTCGTCTCGAGTGGAGACGGGTATGTCGCGGAACTTCTTGAGTTGCAGCAATGGTGTGAAGGACCTTTTGGAAGTTCCAGAGGTTAGATGTGATTAGCCTCGAGACGCCTCAGCGGAAATGGCCTCATCTCGCCTGGAGGGAGAACCTCCTGGATTTTCTCGAGTTGTGGCAGGTCCTCTCGACTTACGACGGGGACCTCAGGGACCCGCTCTGGTGGCCTCAGGAAAGGCCAGTCCCCATGCGAGTTTCCCTGGGGACTCTCGGGATTCCTCTCCCGTCGATGCCAGGGCCTAAGACCTTGTGTAGAGTTGGTGCCGGAACCTGAGGATTCATCTGCAGTGCTGACGTGTAACTTGGGGTACTTCTGGAGTCTCCTCAGGGGAGTCAGTCCTCGTCTCGAGTGGGGCATGCACGTGCGCTTTCCTCCCAAACTGTATCAGCAGTGTCATGCTTCCCGACGAGAGGATTAAGGGATCAGTGGCTTTCCCTCGAGGCTTTCCCACGAGGCTTTCCCTCAGGGCTGTCCCACGTGCCACCGTGGTGTGAGTCGATCCTCGGCTTGAAAGTCGAAGCAGTGCAGTGAAAACAGGTTTCCCTTGAATGGACTGAGACATGTGTGGGACTCTGGGAATGGTCGCACGACCCTGCAGTTCCTCTCGCCTTTCCTGTGGAGAGCGCCTCCTCTTGAGATGCGACGAAAACGCCAGGAATTCTTTCCCGACCACGCAGGGAAAGGATCCCTCCTCTCGAGCTAGGAGGCGGAAACGTGGCTCCTCGTGATGTGGGCGATACTCTTGTGCTTCCTCTAGAGTAGAGACGGGTATGTCGGATAACTTCTTGAGTTGCAGCAAGGGTGTGAAGGACCCTTTGGAAGTTCCAGAGTTTAGGTGTGATTAGCCACGAGACGCCTCAGAGGAAATGGGCCTAATCTCGCCTGGAGAGGAGAACCTCCTGGATTTTACCCAGTTGCGGCAGGTGCTCTCGAGTTACGACGGGTCCTCAGGGACCCCTCTGGTGGCCTCAGGAAAGGCCAGTCCCCATGCGAGTTACCAGGGGGCCTCTAGGGATTCCTCTCCCATCGATGCCGGTGCCTAAGACCTTGTGTGGAGTCGGGCCAGACCCTGAGCATGCCTCTCCAGTGCTGACATGAATCTTTCCGTACTTCTGGAGTCTCACCAGGGAAGTCAGTCCTCATCTCGTGTGAGGGCATGCAGCTGCCATTTCCTCGCGAGCTGCAACAGCAGTGTCACGCTTGCCGACGTGTGGATCAAGGGATCTGTCGCTTTCCATTGAGGCTTTCCCACGAGGCTTTCCAACAGGGCTGTCCCACGTGCCACGGTGGTGTGAGTCGATCCTCGCGTGAAAGTCGAGGCAGTGCAGGGAAAACAGGTTCTTCTGGAATGAACTTAGACATCTGGGGGACTCTTGGAATGCTGGCAAGGCCCTGGAGTTCCTCTCGTCTTTCCTGTTGAGAGCGCCTCCTCTTGAGATGCGACGGAAAGGCCGGAATTCTTTCCCGACGACGAAGGGAAAGGATCCCTCTTCTCGAGCTACGAGGCGGAAACGGGGCTCCGCTGGATGTGGGCGGGACCCTCGTCCTTCCTCTCGAGGGGAGATGGGTATGTCGGAGAACTTCTTGACTTGCAGCCAGGGTGTGAAGGACCCTTTCGAAGTTCCAGAGGTTAGGTGTGATTAGCCTCGAGACGCTCAGCGGAAATGGGCCTCATCTCGCCTGGAGTGGAGAACCTCCTGGATTTTCTCTAGTTGCGGCAGGTGCTCTCGAGTTACGACGGAGACCTCAGGGACCCGCTCTGGTGACCTCAGGAAAGGCCAGTCCCCATGCGAGGTGCTAGGGGCCTCTCAGGATTCCTCTCCCGTCGATGCCGGGGCCTAAGACCTGTGTGGAGTCGGGACCAGAACCTGAGGATTCCTCTCCAGTGCTGACATGGATCTTGGCGTACTTCTGGAGTCTCCCAAGTGGCGTCAGTCCTCGGCTCGAGTGGGGTCATGCACGTGCGCTTTCTTCCCGAGCGGTAGCAGCAGTGTCACGCTTCCCTTCTCGTGGATCAAGGAATCTGTGGCTTTCCCTGGAGTCTTTCCCATGAGGCTTTCCACAGGGCTATTCCACTTGCCATCATGGTGTGAGTCGATCCTCGGCGTGAAAGTCGAACCAGTGCAGAGAAAACAGGAACCTCCTTCCCCACAGTAGGGGGTACACTGTCCCCTTGGGCGGGTATCTCCAGGCACTCGCGCTGGGGTTTGCCCGCGGAGGTGCAGGCCTCAGGCTCCACGTGAGAAAAAGCCCCAAATGGCATTAGCTGCCAGTCCAGACGCTGTCCCCTCAGGTCTCTGGCCGGAGCCTTGGCTCCAGGCAACTCAAAGCCCTCGGGGGT
>NW_017192308.1:0-21337 GCF_001704415.2 Capra hircus
ATGGTGTGTAGGTGTGGTGTGTATAGGGTGTGGCACATAGTAGAGGAGGATATCAAGTTAGTAGTCGTTCAAGGGTTCAGGCTTCAAGGTGGCAGTTCAAGGTCAAGTTCACATTTCAAGTTCAATGTAAGGTCAAGATCAAAGTTCAAGTCAATGTTCAAGTTAAGTTCAAAGATTCAAGTTAAGTCAAGGTTTCAAGTGTCCAACGTCAAGTTCAAGCTGTCAAAAGCGTCAACGCTTCAGAGTTCAAAGTCAAAGTTCAAGTTCAACGTCAGGTCAAGGTTCAGGTCAATCTGAAGTTGAAGTTGAAACAGTGTCAAAGTTCAAGGTTCTAGGTAAAGTTCAAGCTTGAAGTTCCAAGTCAAGCCAAGCTTCAAAGTTCCAACGTCAAGGTCAACGGTCAACAGTTGCAAGTTCAAGGTCAAGCCCAAGTAAGTTCAAGGTCACGGTCCAAGTTTCAAGTGTCAAGTTAAGTTCAGAGGGCAGCGGCAAGCCAAGCCCAAGACCAAGGCAAGGGCAACAGCAACGCCAAGGGCAAGGCCAAGGCCCAGGCCAAGGCTAAGGGCCAAGGCCACCAAAGCGACGCCCAAACCCCGTAACGCCTGACAAAAGGCAGAAGCCACTAGGCCCCTGTGCAGAGGAAGCCACTGAAGGCAGCAAGGCCACAGAGCTCCCTGAGCTCCCATTCCCACATGAAGATGTGAGGATAAAGGGCCTCATCCCAGCAAAGCACCCGCTCCCACCACCCCCCCAACCCCGGCCCCGCCCCGGCCCGCAGCACGCCCCCTGAAACAACACTGTCTTCCCAGAAAAGAGAACGGAGAAGCCATGTGTGTGCCAAAGGAGCAAGATGAACGAACGATGCCGACGCCCTCCGAATTTGGGCACACCTGACGCCCTCGGAACCCCGGGCCTGGGCCGATGGGTCCCAGCCGTTCTCGGGTGGGAGGGGGGTCAACACATTGGCCGAGAGCCTTGCCCAGGCCACCCGCAAATCCCCTGAGATGTGATCCGACCCACAGGACCGAGGGCAAACGTACCGCTTGAGGTGCTGGAGGAGCCGGACGAAGCCATGGTGGGAGAGGCACACGGGCACGCTGCAGACTGCTGGCTGAGTGGGCGGGGACCCAGCAGCTCAGGACTCTGGAGAACGGGAGGCGTCTCCGCCACCATTGACGTCAATAGGGTTTGGGTGGGTAGATGGAGGGGGCCGCCCTGGCCTCTTTCCAAGCAGAGACCCTGGACGGAGTCCCGTGGAGCGAGTGGGCTTTCCCCGGGCACGGCTGTGCCCTGGACCGCCAAGATCCCCGTTGGGTGGGCGGGCAGTTCGGGGGCTTTGGTTTGTGGCCCTCCCTCGGCAGCGGGGGGTGGGTTCAACCTCCGGAGTGGATCATCAGGGGCCCTCAGCAGTGCCAAGGGAACTCACCGCCCAGGAAACGCCCCTAGGTCCCTTTGAATTGGCCACCAACGCCCCCCTTTCCCAGCCTGCCTTGGCTCTGAGATTTCCCGCCTTTTCACATTCCACAGGTTCCCTGGTCCTCGACTGTCCCCCGCTGGCTCCTCCGAGGCATTCCGGGACACCAGACGCTCTCTCCAGCGCCTCCACCTAGATCCCTCGGCTGTCCTCGCCTCCGTTTCCCCCATGCCCCTCCCCAACTCCTTCCGTGGGCTCTTGGCATCCTTTCCCTACAGCAGTCCCAGAGTGCCACCCCCGAGGGCTTTGAGTTGCCTGGAGGCCCAAGGCTCCGGCCAGAGACCTGAGGGGCCAGCGTCTGGACTGGCAGCTAATGCCATTTGGGGCTTTTCTCACGTGGAGCCTGAGGCCCGCACCTCCGGCGGGCAACCCCCAGCGCGAGTGCCCTGGAGATACCCGCCCAAGGGGACAGTGTATCCCCTACTGTGGGGAAGGAGGTTCCTGTTTTCCCTGCACTGGTTCGACTTTCACGGCCGAGGATCGACTCACACCATGGTGGCAAGTGGAATAGCCTTGTGGGAAAGCCTCATGGGAAAGACTCCAGGGAAAGCCACAGATTCCTTGATCCACGGAGAAGGGAAGGCGTGACATCTGGCTGCTACCGCTCGGGAAGAAAGCGCACGTGCATGACCCCACTCGAGCTGAGGACTGACGCAAGCTTGGGAGACTCCAGAAGTACGCCAAGATCCATGTCAGCACTGGAGAGGAATCCTCAGGTTCTGGTCCCGACTGCCACACAAGGTCTTAGGCCCCGGCATCGACCGGAGAGGAATCCTGAGAGGCCCCCTAGCACCTCGCATGGGGACTGGCCTTTCCTGAGGTCACCAGAGCGGGTCCCTGAGGTCTCCGTCGTAACTCGAGAGCACCTGCCACAACTCGAGAAAATCCAGGAGGTTCTCCCCTCCAGGCGAGATGAGGCCCATTTCCGCTGAGGTGTCTCGAGGCTAATCACACCTAACCTCTGGAACTTCCAAAGGGTCCTTCACACCCTTGCTGCAAGTCAAGAAGTTCTCCGACATACCCATATCCACTCGAGAGGAAGGACGAGGTTCCCGCCCATATCCAGCGGAGCCCCGTTTCCGCCTCGTAGCTCGAGAAGAGGGATCCTTTCCCTTTGTCGTCGGGAAAGAATTCCCGGCCTTCCCGTCGCATCTCAAGAGGAGGCGCTCTCCACAGGAAAGACGAGAGGAACTCCAGGGCCTTGCCAGCATTCCAAGAGTCCCCCAGATGTCTAAGTCCATTCCAGAAGAAACTGTTTTCCCTGCACTGCCTCGACGTTCACGCCGAGGATCGACTCACACCACCGTGGCACGTGGGACAGCCCTGTTGGAAAGCCTCGTGGGAAAGCCTCAATGGAAAGCGACAGATCCCTTGATCCACACGTCGGCAAGCGTGACACTGCTGCTGCAGGTCGTGAGGAAATGGCAGGTGCATGCCCCCACACGAGATGAGGACTGACTCCCCTGGTGAGACTCCAGAAGTACGGAAAGATTCATGTCAGCACTGGAGAGGCATCCTCAGGGTCTGGCCCCGACTCCACACAAGGTCTTAGGCACCGGCATCGATGGGAGAGGAATCCCTAAAGGCCCCCCTGGTAACTCGCATGGGGACTGGCCTTTCCTGAGGCCACCAGAGCGGGTCCCTGAGGACCCGTCGTAACTCGAGAGCACCTGCCGCAACTGGGTAAAATCCAGGAGGTTCTCCCCTCCAGGCGGGATGAGGCCCATTTCCTCTGAGGTGTCTGGAGGCTCATCACACCTAACCTCTGGAAATTAAAAAGGGTCCTTGCTGCAACTCAAGAAGTTCCCCGACATACCCGTCTCCACACGAGAGGAAGCACGAGGGTCCCGCCCACATTCAGAGGAACCCCGTTTCCGAGATGAAGGATCCTATCCTGCTTAGTCAGGAAAGATTTTTTCGGCGTTCCCATGGCATCTCAAGAGCAAGGGTTCTCAATAGGAAAGGCAAGAGGAACTCCAGGGTCGTGCCACCATTTCAAGAGTCCCCCAGATGTCTCAGTCCATTTCAGAGGAACCCGTTTTCCCAGCACTGCCTCGACTTTCACGCCGAGGATCCACTCACACCATGGTGGCATGTGGGACAGCCCTGTGAGAAAGCCTCGAGGGAAAGCCACAGATCCCTTGATCCCCGGGACGGGAAGCGTGACACATCTGCTACACTGTCCCTGAGGTCACGGTCGTATGTGGAGAGTACCTGCCGCAACTCGAGAAAATCCAGGAGGTTCTCTGCTCCAGTCGAGATGAGGCCCATTTTCTCTGCGGCGTCTCGAGAGTAATCACAACTAAACTCTGGAACTTCCAAAGTGTCCTAAACACCCTTGCTAAAACTCAAGAAGTTCCCCGACATACCCGTCTCCACTCCAGAGGAATCACGAGGGTCCGGCAACCGCCAGAGGAGCTCCGTTTCCTCCTCCAAGCTCGAGATGAGGGATCCTTCCCTGCTTCCTCGGGAAAGAATTCCCGACATTTCGACGCATCTCAAGAGGAGGCGCGCTGCACAGGAAAGGCGAGAGGAACTCATGGGTCGTGCCACCATTCCAAGAGTCCCCCAGATGTCTCAGTCCATTCCAGAGGATCCTGCTTTCCCTGCACTGCTTCGACTTTCACGCTGAGGATCGACTCACACCTGGTGGCACGTGTGACAACCCTGTGGGAAAGCCTCGTGGGAAAGCCTCGAGGGAAAGCCACAGATCCCTTAATCCACGCGACGGGAAGCGTGACACTGCTGCTACAGCACGAGAGGAAAGAGCACGTGCATGCCCCTACTCGAGACGAGAACTGACTCCCCTGGGGAGACTCCAGAAATACCCCAAGATGCATGTCAGCCCTGGAGAGGAATCCTCAGGTTCCGGCCCCGACTCCACACAAGGTCTTAGGCCCTGGCATCGACGGGAGAGGAATAGCGACAGGACCTCTAGCAACTCACATGGGGACTGGCCTTTCCTGAGGTAACCAGAGCGGGTCCATGAGGTCCCCGTCGTAAGTCGAGAGCACCTGCCGCAACTCGGTAAAATCCAGGAGGTTCTCCCATGCAGGTGAGATGAGGCCCGTTTCCACTGATGTGTCTCCAGGCTAATCACACGTGAACTCTGGAAATTCTAAAGAGTCTTTCACAGTCATGCTGCAACTCAAGAAGTTCCCCGACATACCCGTCTCCACTCAAGAGGAAGCACGAGGGTCCCGGCCACATCCAGAGGAGCTCCGTTTCCGGCTCGTTGCTCGAGAGGAGGGATCCTTTCCCTGTGTGGTTGGGAATGAATTCCCGGCGTTCCCGTCGCATCTCAAGATGAGGCGCTCTCCACAGGAAAGGCGAGAGGAACTCAAGGGTCGTTCCACCATTCGCAGAGTCCCCCAGATGTCTTAGTCCATTCCAGGGAAACCTGTTTTCCCTGCACTGCCTTGACTTTCTAGCCGAGGATCGACTCACACCACGGTGGCACGTGGGACAGCCCTGTGGGAAAGCCTCGTGGGAAAGCCCCGTGGGAAAGCCTCGTGGGAAAGTCTCTAGGGAAAGCCACAGATCCCTTGATCCACGCGAATGGAAGCGTGACACTACTGCTACATCTCTGGAGGAAATCGCACGTGCATGCCCCCACTCGAGACTACGACTGACTCCTCTGGGGAGACTCCAGAAGTACCCCAAGATCCATGTCAGCACTGGAGAGGAATCCTGAAGTTTCGGCACCGAATTCACACAAGGTCGTAGGCCCCGGCATCGACGGGAGAGGAATCCCGAGAGGCCCCTGAGCAACGCGCATGTGGACTGGCCTTTACTGAGTCCATCAGAGCGGGTCCCTGAGGTCCCCGTCATAAGTCGAGAGCACCTGCCCCAACTCGAGAAAATCCAGGAGGTTCTCCCCTCCAGGCAAGATGAGGCCCATTTCCGCTGAGGCGTCTTGAGGCTAATCACACCTAACCTCTGGAACTTCCAAAGGGTCCTTCACACCCTTGCTGCAACTCAAGAAATTCTCCGACATATCCGTCTGCACTCGAGAGGAAGCACGAGAGTCCCACCCATATCCAGAGGAGCCCCATTTCTGCCTCTTAGCTCCAGAGGTGGGATCCTTTCCGTGTGTTGTCTGGAAATAATTCACCGAGTTCCCGTCGCAATTCAAGAGGAGGCGCTCTCCACAGGAAAGGCGAGAGGAACTCCAGTGTCGTGCCACCATTCGCAGAGTCCCCCAGATGTCTCAGTCCATTCCCGGGAAACCTGTTTCCCTGCACTGCCTCGACTTTCAAGCCGAGGATCGACTCACACCACGGTGGCACGTGGGACAGCCCTGTGGGAAAGCTTCTTGGGAAAGCCTCGTGTGAAAGCCTCGAGGGAAAGCCACAGATCCCTTGATCCACGTGAAGGAATGCGTGACATTGCTGCTACAGCTCGGGAGGAAAGCCCACGTGCAAGCCTCCCCTCGAGACGAGGACTGACTCCCCCGGGGAGACCTCAGAAGTACCCCAAGATCCATGTCAGCACCGGAGAGGAATCCTCAGGTTCTGGCACCGACTCCACACAAGATCTTAGGCCCCGGCATAGACGGGAGAGGAATCCCGAGAGGCCGTCGAGCAACTCGCATGGGGCCTGGCCTTTCCTGAGGGCACCAGAGCAGGTCCCTGAGGTCCCCGTCGTAAGTCGAGGGCACCTGCCGCAACTCGAGAAAATCCAGGAGGTTCTACCCTCCAGGCGAGATGAGGCCCATTACCGCTGAGGCGTCTCGAGGCTAATCACACCTAACCTATGGAACTTACAAAGGGTCCTTCATGCCCTTGCTGCAACTCAAAAAGCTCCCCCACATACCCGTCTCCACTCGAGAGGAAGCCCGAGAGTCCCGCCCACATCCAGAGGAGCCCCGTTACTGCCTCCTAGCTCGAGAGGAGGGATCCTTTCACTGAGTGGTCGGTCAAGTATTCCTGGAGTTCCCGTCTCATCTCAAGAGGAGGCGCTCTCCACAGGAAAGGCGAGAGGAACTCCAGATTCGTGCACCCATTCCCAGAGGCCCCCAGATATTTCAGTCCATTCCAGGAAAACTGTTTTCCCTGCACTGCCTCGAATTTCAAGCCGAGGATCGACTCGCACCAAGGTGGCACGTGGGACAGCCCTGTGGGAAAGCCTCGTGGGAAAGCCTCGTGGGAAAGCCTCGAGGGAAAGCCACAGATCCCTTGATCCAAGCATAGGGAAGCGTGACACTGCTGCTTCAGCTCAGGAGGAAAGGGCACGTGCATGCCCCCACTCGAGATGAGGACTGACTCCCCTGGGGAGACTCCAGAAGTACCCCAAGATACATGTCAGCACTGGAGAGGAATCCTCAGATACCGGCACCGACTCCACACAAGGTTTGAGGCACTGACATCGACGGGAGACGAATCCCTAGAGGCCCCCGAGCAACTCGCATGGGGACTGGCCTTTACTGAGGCCACCAGAGCGGTTCCCTGAGGTCCCCGTCGTAAGTCGAGAGCACCTTCCGCAACTCGAGAAAATCCAGGAGGTTCTCCCCTCCAGGCGAGATGAGGCCCATTTCCACTGAGGCGACTAGAGGCTATTCACAGCTAAACTCTGGAACTTCCAAAGGGTCCTTCACACCCTTGCTGCAACTCTAGAAGTTCCCCGACATACCCGTCTCCACTCGAGAGGAAGCACGAGAGTCCCGACCACATCCAGAGAAGCCCCGTTTCCACCTCCTAGCTCGAGAGGAAGGATCCTTAACCTGCGTGCTCGGGAAAGAATTCCCGGCGTTCCCGTCGCATCTCAAGAGGAGGCGCTCTTCACAGGAAAGGGGAGAGGAACGCCAGGGTCATGCCACCATTCCCAGAGTCCCCCAGATGTCTCAGTGCATTCCAGTGAAACCTGTTTTGCCTGCACTGTTTTGACTTTCAAGCCGAGGATCGACTCACACCACAGTGGCACATGGGACAGCCCTGTGGGAAAGCCTCGTGGGAAAGCCTTGTGGGAAAGCCTCGAGGGAATGCCACTGATACCTTGTTCCACGCGAAGGGAAGCGTGACACTGCTGCTACAGCTCGGGAGGAAAGCGCACGTGCATGTCCCCACTCGAGACGAGGACTGATTCCACTGGGGAGACTCCAGAAGTACCCCAAGATCCATGTCAGCACTGGAGAGCAATACTCAGGTTCCGGCACCGACACCACACAAGGTCTTAGGCCCTGGCATCGATGGGAGAGGAATCCCGAGAGGCCCCCGAGCAACTAGCATGGGGACTGGCCTTTCCTGAGGCCACCAGAGCGCGTCCCTGAGGTCCCCGTCGTAAGTCGAGAGCACCTGCCGCAACTCGAGAAAATCCAGGAGGTTCTCCCCTCCAGGCGAGATGAGGCCCATTTCTGCTGAGGCGACTAGAGGCTATTCACAGCTAAACTCTGGAACTTCCAAAGGGTCCTTCACACCCTTGCTGCAACTCGAGAAGTTCCCCGACATACCCGTCTCCACTCGAGAGGAAGCACGAGAGTCCCGCCCACATCCAGAGGAGCCCCGTTTCTGCCTCCTAGCTCGAAAGGAGGGATCCTTTTCCTGCGTCGTCGGGAAAGAATTCCCGGCATTTCCGTCGCATCTCAAAAGGAGGGGCTCTCCAGAGGAAAGGCGAGAGGAACTCCAGGGTCTTGCCACCATTCCCAGAGTCCCCCAGATGTCTCAGTCCATTCCAGGGAAACCTGTTTTCCCAACACTGCCTCGACTGTCAAGCCGAGGATCGACTCACACCACGGTGGCACGTGGGACAGCCCTGTGGGAAAGCCTCGTGGGAAAGCCTCCTGGGAAAGCCTCGAGGGAAAGTCACAGATCCCTTGATCCACGCGAAGGGACTCGCGACACTGCTGCTACAGCTCGGAAGGAAAGCGCACGTGCATGCCCCCACTTGAGACGAGGACTGACTCCACTGGGGAGACTCCAGAAGTACCCCCAAGTCCATGCCAGCACTGGAGAGGAATCCTCAGGTTCCGGCACCGGCTCCACAGAAGATCTTAGGCCCCGGCATCGACGGGAGAGGAATCCCGAGAGGCCCCCGAGCAACTCGCATGGGGACTGGCCTTTCCTGAGGAAACCAGTGCGGGTCCCTGAGGTCCCCGTCGTAAGTCGAGAGCACCTTCCGCAACTCGAGAAAATCCAGGAGGTTCTCCCCTCCAGGCGAGATGAGGCCCATTTCCGCGGGGGCGGTACGAGGCTATTCACACCTAAACTCTGGAACTTCCAAAGGGTCCTTCAAACCCTTGCTGCAACTCAAGATGTTCCCCGACATACCCGTCTCCACTCGAGAGGAAGCACAAGAGTCCCGTCCACATCCAGAGGAGCCCCGTTTCCGCCTCCTAGCTCGAGAGGAGGGATCCTTTCCCTGCCTGCTCGGGAAAGATTTCCCGGCGTTTCCGTGGCATATCAAGAGGAGGAGCTCACCACGGGAAAGGCCAGAGGAACTCCAGGGTCGTGCCACCATTCCCAGAGTCCCCCAGATATCTCAGTCCATTACAGGGAAACCTGTTTTCCCTGCACTGCGTCGATTTTCAAGACGAGGATCGACTCAAACCACGGTGGCACGTGGGACAGCCCTGTGGGAAAGCAACGTGGGAAAGCCACGTGGGAAAGCCTCGTGGGAAAGCCTGGAGGGAAAGCCACAGATCCCTTGATCCACGCGAAGGGAAGCGCGACACTGCTGCTACAGCTCGGGAGGAAAGCGATCGTGCATGACCCCACTTGTGACGAGGACTGACTCCACTGGTGAGACTCCAGAAGTACACCAAGATCCATGTCAGCACTGGAGAGGAATCCTCAGGTTCCGGCACAGACTCCACACAAGGACTTAGGCCCCGGCATTGACGGGAGAGGAATCCCGAGAGGCCCATGAGCAACTCCCATGGGGACTGGCCTTTCCTGAGGCCACCAGAGCGGGTCCCTGAGGTCCCCTTCGTAAGTCGAAAGCACCTGCTGCAACTCGAGAAAATCCAGGAGGTTCTCCCCTCCAGGCGAGATGAGGCCCATTTCCGCCGAGGCGTCTCGAGGCTATTCACACCTAAACTCTGGAACTTCCAAAGGGTCCTTCACACCCTTGCTGCAACTCAAGAAGTTCCCCGACATTCCCGTCTCCACTCGAGAGGAAGCACGAGAGTCCCGGCCACATCCAGAGGAGCCCCGTTTCCATCTCCTAGCTAGAGAGGAAGGATCCTTTCCCTGTGAGTTCGGGAAAGTATTCCCGGCGTTCCCGTCGCATCTCAAGAGGAGGCGCTCTCCACAGGAAAGGCGAGAGGAACTCCAGGGTCGTGCCACCATTCCCAGAGTCAACCAGATGTCTCCAGTCCATTCCAGGGAAACCTGTTTTCCCTGCACTGCCTCGACTTTCAAGCCGAGGATCGACTCACACCACGGTGGCACGTGGGACAGCCCTGTGGGAAAGCCTCGTGGGAAAGCCTCTTGGGAAAGCCTCGTGGGAAAGCCTCGAGGGAAAGCCACAGATCCCTTGATCCATGCCGAAGGGAAGCGCGACACTGCGGCTACAGCTCAGGAGGAAAGCGCACGTGCATGCCCCTACTCGAGACGAAGGACTGACTCCCTTGGGGAGACTTCAGAAGTACCCCAAGATCCATGTCTGCACTGGCAGAGGAATCCTCAGGTTCCGGCACCTAACTCCACACAAGGTCTTAGGCCCCAGCATACGACGGGAGAGGAATCCCGAGAGGCCCCATGCAACTCGCATGGGGACTGGCATTTCCTGAGGCCACCAGAGCAGGGTCCCTGATCGTCCCCGTCGTAAGACAAGAGCACCAGCCGCAACTCGAGAAAATCCAGGAAGGTTCTCCCCTCCAGGCGAGATGAGGCCCATTTCAGCTGAGGCGTCTCAAGGGTATTCACACGTAACCTTTGGAACTTCCAAAGGGTCCTTCACACCCTTGCTTCAACTCGAGAAGTTCCCCGACATACCCGTCTCCACTCAAGAGGAACACGAGAGTCCCGCCCACATCCAGAGGAGCCCCGTTTCCGCCTCCTAGCTCGAGAGGAGGGATCCATTCCCTGTGTGCTCGGGAAAGAATTCCCGGAGTTCCCGTCGCATCTCAAGAGGAGGCGCTCTCCACAGGAAGGCGAGAGGAACTCCAGTATCAGGCCCCATTCCCAGAGTCCCCCAGATGTCTCAGTCCATTCCAGGGAAACCTGTTTTCCCTGCACTGCGTCGACTTTCTAGCCGAGGATCGACTCACACCACGGTGGCACGTGGGACAGCCCTGTGGGCAAGCCTCGTGGGAAAGCCTCGTGGGAAAGCCTCGAGGGAAAGCCACAGATCCCTTGATCCAAGCATAGGGAAACGTGACACTAGCTGCTTCAGCTCAGGATTAAAGCGCACTGTGCATGCCCCCACTCGAGACGAGGACTGACTCCCCTGGGGAGACTCCAGAAGTACCCCAAGATACATGTCAGCACTGGAGAGGATCCTCAGATACCGGCACCGATTCCACACAAGGTTTGAGGCACTGACATCTGACGGGAGACGAATCCCGAGAGGCCCCCGAGCAACTCGCATGGGGACTGGCCTTTACTGAGGCCACCAGAGCGGTTCCCTGAGGTCCCCGTCGTAAGTCGAGAGCACCTGCCGCAACTCGAGAAAATCCAGGAGGTTCTCCCGTCCAGGCGAGATGAGGCACATTTCCGCTGAGGCGTCTCGAGGCTAATCACACCTAAACTCTGGAACTTCGAAAGGGTCCTTCACACCCTTGCTGCAACTCAAGAAGTTCCCCGACATACCCGTCTCCACTCGAGAGGAAGCACGAGAGTCCCGCCTACATCCAGAGGAGCCCGGTGTCCGCCTCCTAACTCGAGAGGAGGGATCCTTTCCCTGCGTGGTCGGGAAAGAATTCCCGGCATTTCCGTCGCATCTCAAGAGGAGGCGCTCTCCACAGGAAAGGCGAGAGGAACTCCAGGGTCGTGCCAATCATTCCCAGTGTCCCCCAGATGTCTCAGTCCATTCCAGGGAAACCTGTATTCCCTGCACTGCCTCCACTTTCAAGCCGAGGATCGACTCACACCACGGTGGCACGTGGGACAGCCCTGTGGGGAAAGCCTCGTGGGAAAGCCTCGAGGGAAAGCCACAGATCCCTGGATCCACGCGAAGGGAAGCAGGACACTGCTGCTACAGCTCGGGAGAAAAGAGCACGTGCATGCCCCCACTCGAGACGAGGACTGACTGCCCTGGGGAGACTCCAGAAGTACCCCAAGTTCCATGTCAGCACTGGAGAGGAATCCTCAGGTTCCGGCACCGACTCCACACAAGATCTTAGGCCCCGGCATCGACGGGAGAGGAATCCCGAGAGGCCCCCGAGCAACTCGCGTGGGGACTGGCCTTTCCTGAGGCCACTAGAGCGGGTCCCTGAGGTCCCCGTCATAAGTCGAGAGCACCTGCCGCAACTTGAGAAAATACAGGAGGTTCACGCCTCCAGGCGAGATGAGGCCCATTTCCGCTGAGGCGTCTCGAGGCTAATCAATTCTAACATCTGGAACTTCCAAAGGGTCCTTCACACCCTTGCTGCAACTCAAGAAGTTCCTCGACATAACTGTCTCCACTTGAGAGGAAGCACGAGAGTCCCGCCACATCCAGAAGAGCCCCGTTTCCGTCTCCTAACTCGAGAGGTGGGATCCTTTCCCTGCGTGGTCGGGAAAGAATTCCCGGCGTTCCCGTCGCATTTCAAGAGGAGGCGCTCTCCACAGGAAAGGCGAGAGGAACTCCAGGGTCGTGCCACCATTCACAGAGTCACCAAATATCTCTGTACCATTCCAGGGAAATCCTGTTTTCCCTGCACTGCCTCGACTTTCAAGCTGAGGATCGACTCACACCACAGTGGCACGTGGGACAACCCTGTGGGAAAGCCATCGTGGGAAAGCCTCGTGGGAAAGCCTCGAGGGAAAGGCTCAGATCCCTTGATCCACGCGAAGGGAAGGGTGTCACTGCTGCTACAGCACGGGAGGAAAGCGCACGTGCGTTCCCCCACTCGAGACGAGGACTGACTCCCCTGGGGAGACTCCAGAAGTACCCCAAGATCCATGTCAGCACTGGAGAGGAATCCTCAGGTTCCGGCACTGACTCCACACAAGGTCTTAGGCCCCGGCATCGACGGGAGAGGAATCCCGAGAGGCCCCCGAGCAACTCGCAAGTGCAATGGCCTTTCCTGAGGCCACCAGAGCGGGTCCCTGAGGTCCCCGTCGTAAGTAGAGAGCACCTGCCCCAACTCGAGAAAATCCAAGAGATTCTCCCCTCCAGGCGAGATGAGGCCCATTTCCGCCTAGGCGTCTCGAGGCTATTCTCACCTAACCTCTGGAACTTCCAACGGGTCCTTCACACCCTTGCTGCAACTCAAGAAGTTCCCCGACATACCCGTCTCCACTCGAGGCAAAGCACGTGAGTCCCGCCTACATCCAGAGGAGCACCGTTTCCGCCTCCTAGCTCGAGAGGGGCGATCCTTTCCCTGCGTGGTCGGGAAAGAATTCCCGGCGTTCCCGTCGCATCTCAAGAGCAGGCACTCTCCACAGGAAAGGAGAGAGGAACTCCAGGGTCGTGCCACCATTCCCAGAGTCCCCCAGATGTCTCAGTCCATTACAGGGAAACCTGTTTTCCCTGCACTGCGTCGACTTTCAAGACGAGGATCGACTCACACCACAGTGGCACGTGGGACAGCCCTGTGGGAAAGCCTCGTGGGAAAGCCTCGTGGGAAAGCCTCGAGGGAAAGCCACAGATCCCTTCATACACCAGAAGGGAAGCGTGACACTGCTCCTACAGCTCGGGAGGAAAGCGCACGTGCATGCCCCCACTCGAGACGAGGACTGACTCCCCTGGAGAGACTCCAGAAGTACCCCAAGATCCACGTAAGCACTGGAGAGGAATCCTCAGGTTCCGGCACCCACTCCACACAATATCTTAGGCCCCTGCATCGACGGGAGAGGAATCCCGAGAGGTCCCCCGAGCATCTCGCATGGGGAATGGCCTTTCCTGAGGCCACCAGAGCGGGTCCCTGAGGTCCCCGTCGTAAGTCGAGAGCACCTGCCGCAACTCGAGAAAATCCAGGAAGTTCTCCCATCCAGGCGAGATGAGGCCCATTTTCGCTGAGGCGTCTTGAGGCTAATCACACCTACCTCTGGAACTTACAAAGGGTCTTTCACACCCTTGCTGCAACTCAAGAAGTTCCCCGACATATCCGTCTCCACTCGAGTGTAAGCACGAGAGTGCCGCCCAAATCCAGAGGAGCCCCGTTTCCGAAACCTAGCTCGAGAGGAGGGATCCTTTCCCTGCGTGGTTCTGGAAAGAATTCCCGGCATTTCCGTCGCATCTCAACAGGAGGCGCTCTCCACAGGAAAGGCGAGAGGAACTCCAGGGTCGTGCCACCAATCCCAGAGTCCTCCAGATGTCTCAGTCCATTCCAGGGAAACCTATATTCCCAGCACTGCATCGACTTTCAAGCCGAGGATCGACTCACACCACGGTGGCACGTGGGACGGCCCTGTGGGAAAGCCTCGTGGGAAAGCCTCGTGGTAAAGCCTCATGGGAAAGCCTCGTGGGAAATCCTCGAGGGAAAGCCACAGATCCCTTGATCCATGCGAAGGGAAGCGTGACACTGCTGCTACAGCTCGGGAGGAAAGCGCACGTGCATGCCCCCACTCGAGACGAGGACTGACTCCCCTGGGGAGACTCGAGAAGTACCCCAAGATCCATGTCAGCACTGGAGAGGAATCCTCAGGTTCCGGCACCGACTCCACACAAGATCTTAGGCCACGGCATCGACGGGAGAGGAATCCTGAGAGGCCCCCGAGCAACTCGCATGGGGACTGGCCTTTCCTGAGGCCACTAGAGCGGGTCCCTGAGGTCCCCGTCGTAAGTCGAGAGCACCTGCCGCAACTCGAGAAAATACAGGAGGTTCTCCCCTCCAGGCGAGATGAGGCCCATTTCCGCTGAGGGCGTCTCGAGGGTAATCAGTTCTAACATCTGGAACTTCCAAAGGTTCCTTCACACCCTTGCTGCAACTCAAGAAGTTCCCCGACATACCCGTCTCCACTTCAGAGGAAGCACGAGAGTCCCGGCCACATCCAGAGGAGCCCCGTTTCCGCCTCCTAAGCTCGAGAGGAGGTATCCTTTCCCTGCGTGGTCGGGAAAGAATTCCCGGCGTTCCCGTCGCATCTCAAGAGGAGGCGCTCTCCACAGGAAAGGCGAGAGGAACTCCAGGGTCGTGCCACCATTCCCAGAGTCAACCAGATGTCTCAGTCCAATTGCAGGGAAACCTGTTTTCCCTGCACTGCCTCGACTTTCAAGCCGAGGATCGACACACACCACGGTGGCCACGTGTGACAGCCCTGTGGGAAAGCTTCGTGGGAAAGCCTCGTGGGAAAGCCTCGAGGGAAACCACAGATCCCTTGATCCACGCGAAGGGAAGCGCGACACTGTTGCTACAGCTCGGGAGGAAAGCGCACGTGCATGCCGCCACTCGAGAGGAGGACTGACTCCCCTGGGGAGATCTCCAGAAGTACCCCAAGATCCATGTCAGCACTGGAGAGGAATCCTCAGGTTCTGGCACCGATTCCACGCAATGTCTTAGGCCCGGCATCGACGGGAGAGGAATCCCGAGAGGCCCCTACGCAACTCGCATGGGGACTGGCCTTTCCTGAGGCCACCAGAGCGGGTCCCTGAGGTCCCCGTCGTAAGTCGAGAGCACCTGCCGCAAATTGAGAAAATACATTAGGTCCTCCCCTCCAGGCGACATGAGGCCCATTTCCGCTGAGGCGTCTCCAGGCTAATCACTTCTAAAACTGGAACTTCCAAATGGTCTTTCACACCCATTGCTGCAACTCAAGAAGTTCCCCGACATACCCGTCTCCACTTGAGAGGAAGCACGAGAGTCCCGGCCACATCCAGAGGAGCCCCGATTCCGTCTCCTAACTCGAGAGGTGGGATCCTTTCCCTGCGTGGTCGGGAAAGAATTCCTGGCGTTCCCGTCGCATCTCAAGAGGAGGCGATCTCCACAGGAAAGTCGAGAGGAACTCACAGGGTCGTGCCACCATTCCCAGAGTCAACCAGATGTCTCCGTCCATTCAGGGAAACCTGTTTTCCCTGCACTGCCTCGACTTTCAAGCCGAGGATCGACTCACACCACGGTGGCACATGTGACAGCTCTGTGGGAAAGCCTCGTGGGAAAGCCTCGAGGGAAAGCCCCTCATCCCTTGATCCACGGGAAGGGAAGCGTGACACTGCTGCTACAGATCGGGAGGAAACCACATGTGCATGCCCCCACTCGAGACGAGGACTGACTTCACTGGGGAGACTACAGAAGTACCCAAGATCCATGTCAGCACTGGAGAGGAATGCTCAGGTTCCGGCACCGACTCCACACAAGGTCTTAGGCCCCGGCATAGACGGGAGAGGAATCCCGTGAGGCCCCCGAGCAACTCGCATGGGGACTGGCCTTTCCTGAGGCCACCAGAGCGGGTCCCTGAGGTCCCCGTCGTAAGTTGAGAGCACCTGCTGCAACTCGAGAAAATCCAGGAGGTTCTCCACTCCAGGCGAGATGAGGCCTCATTTCCGCTGAGGCGTCTCGAGGCTAATCACACCTAACCTCTGGAACTTCCAAAGGGTCCTTCACACCCTTGCTGCAACTCAAGAAGTTCCGCGACATACCCGTCTCCACTCAAGAGGAAGCACGAGAGTCCCGCCCACATCCAGAGGAGCCCCGTTTCCGACCTCCTAGCTCGAGAGGAGGGATCCTTTACCCTGCGTGGTCGGGAAAGAATTCCCGGCGTTCCCGTCGCATCTCAAGAGGAGGCGCTCTCCACAGGAAAGGCGAGAGGAACTCCAGGGTCGTGCCACCATTCCCAGAGTCCCCCAGATGTCTCAGTCCATTCCAGGGAAACCATGTTTTCCCTGCACTGCCTCAACTTTCAAGCCGAGGATCGACTCACACCACGGTGGCACGTGGGACAGCCCTGTGGGAAAGCCTCTTGGGAATGCCTCGTGGGAAAGCTCCTGATCCGTTGATCCACGCGAAGGGAAGCGTGACACTGCTGCTACAGTTCGGGAGGAAAGCGCACGTGCATGTCACCACTCGAGACGAGGACTGGCACCCCTGGGGAGACTCCAGAAGTACCTCCAAGATTCATGTCAGCACTGGAGAGGAATCGTCAGGTTCCAGCACCGACTCCACACAAGGTCTTAGGCCCCGGCATCGACGGGAGAGGAATCTCGAGAGGCCCTCGAGCAACTCTAATGGGGACTGGCCTTTCCTGAGGCCACCAGAGCGGCTCCCTGAGGTCCCTGGCGTAAGTTCAGAGCACCTGCCGCAACTCGAGAAAATCCAGGAGGTTCTCCCCTCCAGGCGAGATGAGGCCCATTTCCGCTGAGGCGTCTCGAGGCTAATCACATCTAACATCTGGAACTTCCAAAGGGTCCTTCAAACCCTTGCTGCAACAGAAGAAGTTCCCCGACATACCCCGTCTCCACTCAAGAGGAAGCACGAAGTCCCACCCACATCGACAGTAGCCCCGTTTCCGCCTCCTATCTCGAGAGAGGGATCCTTTCCCTGCGTGCTCGGGAAAGAATTCCCGGCGTTCCCGTCGCATCTCACGATGGAGGCGCTCTCCACAGGAAAGGCGTTAGGAACTCCAGGGTCGTGCCACATTCCCAGAGTCCCCCAGATGTCTCAGTCCATTCCAGGGAAAACCTGTTTTCCCTGCACTGCCTCTGACTTTCAAGCCGAGGATCGACTCACACCACGGTGGCACGTGGGACAGCCCTGTGGGAAAGCCTCGTGGGAAAGCCTCCGTGGGAAAGCCTCGAGGGAAAGCCACAGATCCCTCGATCCACGGAATGGAAAGCGCGACACTGCTGCTACAGCTCGGAGAGGAGAGCGCAGTGCATGTTCCCACTCGAGACGAGGACTGACTCCCCTGGGGAGACTCCAGAAGTACCCCAAGATCCACGTAAGCACTGGAGAGGAATCCTCAGGTTCCGGCACCGCCTCCACACAAGTATCTTAGGCCCCGGCATTCGACGGAGAGGAATCCCGAGAGGTCCCCCGAGCAACTCGCATGGGGACTGGCCTTTCCTGAGGCCACCAGAGCGGGTCCCTGAGGTCCCCGTCGTAAGTCGAGAGCACCTGCCGAAACTCGAGAAAATCCAGGAGGTTCTCCCCTCCAGGCAGATGAGGCCCATTTCCTGCTGAGGCGTTCTCGAGGCTAATCACACCTTACCTCTGGAACTTACAAAGGGTCCTTCACACCCTTGCTGCAACTCAGGAAGTTCCTCGACATACCCGTACTCCACTCGAGAGGAAGCACGAGAGTCCCGCCCACATCCAGAAGGAGCCCCGTTTTCCGCCTCCTAGCTCGAGTGGAGGATCCTTTCCCTACGCGTGCTCGTGAAAAGAATTCCAGGCGTTCCCGTCGCATCTCAAGAGGCAGGCGCTCTCCACAGGAAAGGCGAAAGGAACTCCAGGGTCGTGCCATCCATTCCCAGAGTCCCCCAGATGTCTCCGTCCATTCCAGGGAAACCTGTTTTCCCTGCATTGCCTCGACTTTCAAGCCGAGGGTCGACTCACACCACGGTGGCACGTGGGACAGCCCTGTGGGAAAGCCTCGGAAGGGGAAAGGCCACAGGATCCCTTGATCCACGCGAATGGGAAGCGGCGAACACTGCTGCTACAGCTCGGGAGGAAAGCGCACGTGCATGCCCCCACTCGAGACGAGGACTGACTCCCTGGGGAGACTCCAGAAGTACCACCACCAAGGAGAGAGATCGACCCTGGAGTTCTTCGACTATTCCTGTGGAGAGCGGCCTCCTCTTGAGATGGCGAGCGAACGCCCGGGAATCTTCCCGACAGCAGCGGTAAAGGATCCCACCTTCTCGAGTAGGAGGGAATCGGCGGGGCTCCTCTGGATGTGGCTGCGGGACCTCCCGTCGCTCTCCTCATTAGTGGGACGGCGGTATGTCGGGGAACTGTCTTGAGTAGCAAGCACAGTGTTGAAAACCATTTGAAGTTCCAGATGGTTAGGTGTATTAGCCTGAGACGCTCTCAGCGGAAAGACCTCTCCCTCGCCTGAGCGGAGAACCTAATGTGATTTCTCCGAGTGCGGCAGGTGCTCTCACTTTAACGAGGCGGGACCTCAGGCGACCCCGTCTGGTGGCCTCAGAAGCAGTCCCCATGCGAAGTTGCTCGACCGGGCCTCTCGGGATTCTCTCCCGTCGTATGCCGGGCCTAAAGACATTGCTGGGAGTCGGCGGCAGAACCTGAGCATTTCCTCCCAGTGCTGACATGGATCTTGGGGTAGTTCTAGTAGTCTCCCCAGGTCGGGCAAGTCCTCTTCCTCCGAGCGGGGCATTGCAGCATGTGGCTTTCCTCCTCGAGTCTGTAGCACTCAGCAGCTTTCCTCGCGTGTCAGGCGCTTCCTCGGATGGTCACGGGCCCATGTGAGGGCTTTCCCATCGAGGGTTATCCCACGAGGCTTGTCCCACAGGCCAGCTGTCCACAGTGCCACGTGGTGTGAGTCGATCCTCGCTTGAAAGTCGATGGCAGTGCTAGGAAAACTAGGTTTCCCTGGAATGATGCAGACATCTGCGGATTCTGGGATGGTGGCACGACCCTTGTAGTTCCTCTCGTTCCTGTGGAGGCGCGCTCCTCTTGAGATTGCGACGGAATGCCGGGAATTTTTTCCCTGACCACGCAAGGGAAAGGATTCCCCCTCCGGAGCTAGGGTAGACGGAATCGCGTCTCCTTGGATGTGGCGCGGAGCTTCTCGTGCTCTCCTCGCAGTGGAACAGGTATGTCGGGGACTTCTGGAGCTTTGCAGCAAGGGTGTGAAAGACCCTTTGGAAGTTCCAGAGGTAGCGTGTGTAATATTCCTCAGAACGCCTCAGCGAAAATGGGCCTCATCTCGCTCTGGTGGAGGGAGAACCTCCTGCATTTTCTCGAGTTGCCGGCATTGCTCTCGTACTACGACTGGGAGGGAACCTCAGGGGACCCGCTCTGGTGGCCTGCAGAAAGGCCAGTCCCCAGTGCGAGCTGTGCTGCGAGGGCAACTCTCGGTTCCTCTCCCGGTCGATCGGCGCACTAAGATATCCTGTTGTGGAGCTCAGGCTTCCGAACCTGAGGATTCTCTCCATATGCTTCGTGATGGATCTTGGGTGTACTTCTGTGAGGCTCCCGAGGGGAGCAGTCACTCATGCTCGAGTAGGGGGCCATGCAACGTGCGTGTTCTCGCGAGCTGTAGGAGCAGTGTCACGCTTCCCTTCTGGTCCGAGAATAGGGATCTGTTTTCTGGGCTTTCCGTCCGAGTCTCACGAGCTTTTCCCACAGGGCTGCTCCCAACGTGCGACCTGTGTGAGTCTGATCCTCGTGCTTGGAAAGTCGAGGCAGTGCAGGGAAAGACAGGTTTCCCTGGAGATGGACTGAGACCATCTGAGGGGACCTGGAATGGTGTGGCCACGACTCCTGGGAGTTTTCCTCTTCGCTTTCCCTGTGGAGAGCGCCTCCTATTTTGTTTCGTTGAGAGTGCGACGGGAAGCCGGGGGAATTCTTTCCCGACCGACGCAGGGAATAGGACTCCCCTCCGGCTAGGAGGTGGAAAGGGGCTCCTCTGGATGTAGGGCGGACTCACTGTGCTCCCTTCGAGTGGAGGACGGTATGGTCGGGATTCTGAGTTGGCAGCAAGTGTGTGAAGGGACCCGTTTGGAAGTTTCCAGAGTTAGGGTGATGTATAGCCTCCGAGACGTACCTTGGCGGAAATAGGCTCTTCAGCTCGCCTGGAGGGGAAACTGTCTGGATTTTCCTCGAGTGGGCGGAGGTTGCTTCTCAACTTACGACGGGCGACCTCAGGGAGCCGCTCTTGGTGGCCTCACCGAAAGGCATTCCCCTGCGAGTTGCTCGGGGCTCTCTCGGGATTCTCTCTCCGTCGATGCCGCGGCCTAAATCTTGTGTGGTCGGTGCCGACGAACCAGGATTCCTCTCCGAGTGCTTCGATGGAATCTTGGCTTCTGAGTCTCCCAGGGGCAGCAGTCCTTCGTACCTCGTACGGGGGGCATGCACAGTGCGGCGATTTCCTCCCGAGCTGTAGCAGCAGTGACCCTCCCGTTCGCATGATCAAAGGGATCTGTGCTCTTCCCTCGAGGCTTTCCACGAGGCTTTTTCCACGAGCTTTTTCCGAGGCTTTCCCACAGGGTTGTCCCACGTGCCCACGCGTGGTGTGAGTCGATCCTCGGCTTGAAAGTCGAGGCAGCGCAGGAAAACAAGGTTTTCCATGGAGGAATGCACTGAGACCATCTGCGTGACTACTGGAATTGTGGCAACGTACCTGCGAGTTCCATGCTCGCCTTTCCTGTGGAGAGCGCCTTCCTCTGGGATGTCGACCGGGAACTGCCGGGAATTCTTTCCGACCACAGAGGGCAGGATCCCACTCTCTCGAGTCTAGGAGAGCGGAAAACGGGCTCTCCTGAGTATGTGCGGGACTTCTTCGTGTTTCTCCAGTGGAGACGGGTATGTCGGGAGCTTCTTGAGTTCGACGCAAAGGGTGCTGAAGGACGCGCTGGTTGAAGTTCCAGATGCTTAGATGTGATTAGCCTCGAACGCTCTCAGGCGGAAATCGGCCTCTCATAGCTCGGACGGGGATGAACCCCCTGATTTTCTCGAGTTGCGGCAGTGTCCCCGACTTAGACGGGACCTTCAGGGAACCCGCTCTAGTGGCGCTCTGGAAAGCAGTCCCCATGCGAGTTGCATCGGTGGGCCTCCGGAAGATTCCTCTCCCAGTCGATGCCGGGGCCTAAAAGATCTTTGTGTGCGAAGTCGGTGCCTGCGAACCTGAGGAATTCCTCTCCAGTGCTGACATGGATCTTGGG